>NC_056746.1:1368689450-1368709450 GCF_019279795.1 Protopterus annectens
GTTTTGTGGCTATTCATTCATGGGTTTGCAGTCGGACGTAGTATGGGTTGACATTAGAGTCTCAGACTTCACACACTCCATGGCATCCATTATTCTACACTCCCCCTCTGTTATTCTCTCCTCCACCTAACATTATGTAAGCAATATCTCAGATGTATCCCTATAGTTGGGCCTTTATCCCAGTAGTATTTATGGCCTGATCCACAGCCCTTGCAGTAGGACATGGGGAGGCATGCTACTGGCATTTGTCAACATGGCCTTGCATTTGTTTCATGTTTACTGTTAGGTTGTTAGTTGGGACCCCCTGATATTCCATACATTGGCACTATGGGTGAGGCATGGGCCTTTGCCAGAGGACTGTAGGCCATTTGAGAGCACTGCAAGCCATATGTTACTGCATTTCTAGATGGGATTGTGGGGACTGTACTAGTATATTAGTTACTCTGTTGGCTTCCATTTCATATTGTACTGTGACCTATCATGCAGACAGGAGACATATCAGTGGAGTACACATGTTAGATCTTAATAGCATATAGTTCAGTTTCAGACTTCTTACCCTTCATAACTGGAATGCAGCTGCCACACCTGTTGTAGTATGTCTGTGTAGGTCTGGTGGGGGGCTGTTCACCATTGCCATCATTTGGGGGCCTTAGCCCAGCCTTTCTTCATGGTTATCTATACCTGCCCTGCTGGGTGAGGCTGGTGGTGGGTATGTGACCCTCACTGACATCCATGTGTGTGACCTATTGACACTCACAGTTCTTTGGGCCATCACATGTACTACAGTGGGGGATGTCACCTTGTGTAGAGCTGCCTAGTATGTTGACACCAGTATTTGTTATGAATTTCCTGCTGTCCCATACAGCTGTCTGCTGCTATCCCATTCAGCCACCCAATCCCCTTGCATGCTTGCATCGATATCATACATACAGGTATGAGAACATACGACTCCATTCAGTAATGATAGGAAGATGACTTACCTTGTTGCTGGGTCAGTATTAAAGACAGTGGTGGAGGGCTATGTTGGATGCACACAGTACACTTCCTGCACATGGTAAGTCTCAGGTGGTGTCATGTTTGGCATCCCTTTTACTGTCTGTGCAAGTCAGAGAGAGGTATCAGTCCCTGGGTCCCTACAGTGTCAACGTGTGTGCTATGTGTTGCCTCTTTGCCAAGGCCTGGGCATACTGTGCATGACTCCTTCTACCTATGGGGGCAGGCTTGGGATGTTCCTCCTCTGAGTCCCTCTGTGCCTGTGCAGGCCTTGGCAATGGTGGGGGGCTGTGTGGCCCTGTCCCATGCTGTTCCTGCTGCAGATGTTTCCGCAGGATCATATTGTGTAGCATGGCACATATTTGTGTACATGTAGCTGGAGTGTACTGTAAGGCTCCACCGGATATGTCAAGGCAGTGGAACCGTGACTTGAGCATCCCAAACACATGCTCTACAATGATCCTGGTTTGTGCAGTGCATGTGCCTCATTATGGTATTCTTGTTTGGGTGTGTGTCCATTTCTGATGGGTCTCATCAGCCACGGCACCAGTGCATAGCCAGCATCCCCCACTAGATGGCCATACGGGATGTCCCCTCTGGCAAAAACCTAATATAGCTGTGAGCAATTCCAGATGTGAACATGATAGCTTCCAGGGCTGCCAGCACAAACATTCATGATAATGCCCTGGGCATCGCACATGATCTGGCAGTTGATGGAAGGGAAGCCCCTGTGGTATATGTAGACCCTGCCCCACTCACTGGGTGGTGCTTTGATGTGGATGTGCATGCAGTCTATAGCACCAACTACTTCAGGGTATTCTGCTACACTGTGGAAGAGACATATACGTGTGGTCAGCGCCTCACAGGCAGTGGGAAAATATATGTGCTCATTGGCATGTTGTGTCATGGCATCCAAGAACTGGTGAAGTAACCTGGATGCTGATGCCTGTGAAACCCCCATGATATCCCCAGTTGGTCTTTGGAAGGTACCTGTGGCTAGTATTCTTAAGACTAGACATACCTTGGTATCCACTCGGATGGGTTCCCCTCTATTAGTTCTGTGTATAAGGCGTGGCCGGCACAGCTCAACGATTTGCTGTAGAATGTCCCTGTCCACCCTATAGTGCTCTACTATCTCCAACTCATGTAGGCCCTGGTAGGTTACTCTGGGTCTGCACACTATTCTCCTCCTCCTCACTGTGTGTCTGTTGTCAGAATTCTCCTCCTCACCACCAGCAGTTTCTAGCAAATATTGATGGGGTAAAACAGCAGCAACCTCTAACATATTTAGTTATTTTTGCCAGTTAAAAATCCCCCATCTGTAAACACCGGTGGTGTAGAGTTTGTGGGAAAATCCAGTCTGTAGGGTGTTTGCATACTTTATATTAGTGTGCTGGGCTGCTGCCTGTGTGATTGGTTGATTCTGATGCTGGGCTGCTGCCCGTGTGATTGGTTGATTCTGATGCTGGGCTGCTGCATGTGTAATTGGCTGGTTCTGATACATTCCACCTGCCAGCTATGCTAGTTCTCCTTGATTGCCTTCCTACTGCTGCTTCCCCTTCCCACTTCCTCCCTATTTAAGCCCAGAGGAGCGCTGCACATACCCGCTGCTCAAATGTATACAGTTCTGCTATTTCCTCATTTTTTTTTGGCCGTCTGCACACACCCTTTTAGCTAATGTAAGTTCTTTTAAGCAGAAACGTCCCTCCCTGGACGCGAACACGCTCTGCATTTCATGGAATAAAACATTACAGCCTCAGACACACCCCCTTCCTTAGCTGTGCTTAGCTAAGGGCAAACACAGGCCACAGAGCTCCAATGAGCTTACAGCAAGCATGACACACCCCCTTATGAAGTCATTCAGCTCTTACACTTGCACTGTTGTATTGCTGCAGCTACACAGTTAGGTGCAAGATGACACAGTATAACTCCACTCATTTGCATACCCCAGTGTGTACATCCTTAGTTACTGCACTTAGATGGACCCTTTCCCCTTGACAACCAGTGCTCCCCCATATTGTTAACATTCTGCATGCCATTGACTATAATGGCAAAATGCAGACTTATCTTAAAATTGACTTTTCTCTTTTTTTTTGATTTTTGGCACAATCACATTTGCGTGCTGCTGCTACCCTGAGCTTAAATGGCCATGATCGGCCAAAAAAAAAAGTTTAATTTAAAAAAAATATAAACATTTATTAATGCCAATGGCCTTATATTTGGCCATTGGCGTGTGTGTTTGACTGTAATACATGCTTTCCACGAGCTGTCCTGCCCCCGTTTGCTCAGATGCGGAAATGTATTCAGTTACTAACCAAATACATTTCTGCTCTGACACTGTTCCTGCACAGAGTCCGGCCAGCTTTGTGGATCACAAAATCACCTCATTTGCATGGTTTTTACCAGCAAATGAGATGATTTGCATCCCGCACGGCTTTCAGTGCAGGAACAGTGTAGGGTCACTCATGCATGTGAAAATGGCACTTTCCTGGATCGCTCGGCAGACATTTTCCATGCAGGAGCTCCTACACTGTCACTGCATGGAAAATGGCCATTCCTGAGTCCCGGGGATGAAGTCTGAAATTCAAGTGACTGTCATTATTTAGTGAAATCAGTCCTCACTGATTTGTCACAAAATCTAGAATATCACAAATTTTATGAGGAGCAGACCAAAAATATGAGGCAAAAATCTGGACATTCTGAGAAAATCTGTACAGTTGAGAGGTATGAAGACAGTTAATAAGCTGAAAATACACATTGCACACCATTTATCTGATGTTAGATTGAAAAGTTGTATAAAGTCACTTGCAAAACACTGCATGGACAAGGAAGGACACTATCTTTAGCTTTTATATCCTGGACTGTGTTGAATTTGAGCACCTGGACGGTAATAAAAATATACTCCTGGAAAGATAAGAATTAGAATGCCAAGTCTGACTCAATGCATGTAGTGCCTCTGGACTAAACAACAGCTGCTCTACTGAAAGTGCCCTACAATTATCGAGCTTAAACCACAAACTGTTCAACTAAAAAACTCCATAATTTTCACTAGAGGTCTACACTCTAAGTCAAATTTCCACCACAGAATAGCATTCAGAATCAAGTTTACTATATCTGGATTTATATTATTGGATCAGCATCCCTACAACTGCTTAGTTTACTTCTCCAGAATTTTTTTAAATTGTTTTATCCTCTATACAACTGCTTGGGACAATTGTCTGGAATACTGCTAGATATTGATACTCAAAAGTCAAATTTATGTTAGAAAATTCCACGAGAACTCAAGTTTATTATGATCTCTTGGCATATACTCCTAATTTTTACTTCTTCAGTATTGTTTTATTTTCCCTGCTACAGCCTGAAATAACATTATTATTAATATTTTTGTTCAGTGCAGTATTGTGAGCTCACTTCAGTGCACTAATATGTTTGCACAATCTGAGCACTGCACGATTCATAAGTTAACTCGGGATCTAAGGAGGCTTGCAATGAGCAAGCAAAAGTGGTACTTGGTTAACAGAACCTACAAACAGACTCTGTTAAATGATAAAGCAGGTTGCTGTTTTGTTCTTCTGGCAGTTTAAAAGTATATTAAATAATGAGTATTTATTAAAACACGTAGAGATGTTTGTTGACTGCAAACATTTCTGTAAAATTCACTCTGGCAACAATGTATGCAAAATGAATTGATTATGAGATCATAGAAAAGGAACGACTTTACGGTGTTGCCAAAATGTGAGAGTTGCAAGGGTTGGACTCATGGTCTTACCAAGCACTACTTGTGAGCATCCCCATGCAAATGAGCATGGGTCTAACATCCTATCAGGTGTCTTTATTCTGACAATAAACAATAAATAAGTTTGTGTAGGAAATTAAATATAAGTAAAGCGTGTGTGAAGATAAATTGCTCTGAATATACTTTGCTGATTTGCCTTTGTCTTTCATTTGCATGTTATATGCAGGTTTAAACTTGTCAGTTTGTGTGTTATCCTGTTATTAAATGTTGATTACACTTAAGTAGCTTTATTATCAAGTTGCTGTAATATTAAATAATTGCATATAAATAAATATGACATACTAATTATTAATGTAGATAGTTTATGCTTTCTGATTTACATGCATGTTTTTTTTTGTTTTGTTTTATATTATATTTCTGGTATACTTACAATGGATTTAAGTGATACAGATTGGTAGTAAGGAAAACGACACTGTGCCCACAAGATCAATTAATTCTTAGCTGATGACTCATTTTTAAATTAATTACGCAGTTACGTTGAGTGACTGTGAGAAAATGGGATAACAAAAAACAACTAGGCAGGGATTAAAGCATTTAAAATATGCATCCATCATTGTGTGCTCACAGTTGAAGGTATGTCCAGGCATATTATACCTATTACAAAAGGCGGTGATCACGCAAAGATTGGAAATTACAGGACAATAAGCACACTGAGGCCTATGGCCAAAATATTTTGATGAGGTTGGACACATTATGTATGAGAATATAATATCCTGTCTCCAATTCATCATGGATACAAGGCAGGCCATTGCACAGAAATATCATTAATCAACATGGTAATGACTGTGCTAATCTGGGCAAAAAGAATTGTTCTCTGTCTACATTTAAAGGCTTTTCAGATGCATTTGACTTGTTTAGCCCTTAATGCACAGCGTTCCTTCTGATTTCAGCTTTGTAATTACCAGCAGACAGGCCCTCCATGAGAATAAATTGCTACTTAGTAAACACTTCCACAAAACTATTATCAAAACAAGACAATATATCAGTGTATGTAAGAATGGCCCTCTGATTAGTGGATGCAAATTTACATATCTGTGTATTACAAACGACAGCAACTTAGCATTCCATGATCATTGATGACTTTGCTAACAAAACCTGCAAATCAAAATTAGGGGACACAGTATAAATCAAGCCCACTTTACCTTTATAACTAAAATTACCACAGTACAGGCTATTATAGTGTTGCAGTTATTATGCAGTGCCATTACATTAGCAAACACACCTAAACCTATTCCAGGAGACGGTCATATCGTATGATGTCATACCTAGATGTAGAAAGTAAAATAATACTGATGCATGAGCTTAGCAAAACAGTCATGCTCTCAACTTTTCTTTGATAGCAAACTTCTCTACAGGCAAGTGGGTCATGATTTAGCCAATTTGTTAAACTGGTACAAGCTAAGTAATTTACATCAGATGTGCACAAACTTAACAGTTGCAAAAACATCTAGTATGACAGGAGATTGTAGCGGAGTCTTGTATAACTCACACATGAAATTGCTTGCTTGTATTAGTACAATGCATTAAAACCACATCAAACTGATCTTACATTACAAGATATTGTTTTTTAGCAAAAAATAAATGTCTAAACTCTGCTATTACCTAAATTTCTGTTTGTCAAGTTTCTGAATTCAATCCATATGAGAGTACATGCAAATAGTTCAATATCTAGTCTTTACTTTTTATGCAGTTGACTCTTAGGTTATAAACACAATTACTAGTCTTGAAACTTGAAAAAAGTATGTTAAAAGAATATTGCTGCTCTGTAGTTGCTTGACAACAGAGGTCCATCCATCCATCTACAATCCCTTTACCCATTTTTGCACATGATGTCTGGGTGTCACTTGAACAGTGACAATCATCTAGAGCCAAGGTTCTCACCACTGGGTGGCTAGCCCTGCTGTGGTTTGACAACAGAGGTATTTTATAAATTTTATGAAGAAAGTCACTGATTTTGTACATAGTGTCAGTCCTTTCAAGATATTCCTCATACATTTTCTATTCCTGTTCATAGCTAAAGCTGAAATTATGGAACATTCCCAATCATCATCTTCTTTCGGCTGTTCCTGTTAGGGGTCGCCACAGTGGATCACCTGTTTCCATTTCTTCCTGTCCTCTGCATCTTGCTGTGTCACACCAACCACCTGCATGCCCTCTCTCACCACATCCATACACCTTATGTTAGGCCTTCCTCTTTTCCTGTTACCTGGTAGCTTCATCCTTAGCATCTTTTTCCGAATATACTCTGCATCCCTCCTCAGCACATGTCCAAACCAATGTAATCTTGCCTCTCTGGCTTTGTCTCCAAACCTTCCAACCTGGGCTGACCCTCTAATATACTTATTCCTAATCCTGTCCACCCTTGTCAGACCCATTGCAAATCTTAAAATCTTTAACTCTGCCACATCCAGCTCTGACTCCTGCCTTTTTGTCAGTGCCACTGTCTCCAACCCATATAATATAGCTGGTCTCCCTACCCTCTTGTAGACCTTCCCTTTCACTCTTATTGGTACTCATCTGTCACAAATCACTGCTGACACTATTCTCCACCCACTCCATCCTGCCTGTACTCTCTTCTTCACCTCTCTTCCACACTCACCATTACTCTGAACTGTTGATCCCAAGTATTTAAACTCATCCAACTGCGCCAACTCTACTTCTGCATCCTCACCATTCCTCTATCCTCCCTCTCATTCACACACATATATATATTCTGTCTTAGCCCTGCTGACCTTCATTCCTCTTCTCTCTAGAGCATATAAAATATAAAATTCCCAATGCAAATCAATATTTTCTTTTATGAAGTTAATGGCATTGAATTGTTTTGTAACAAATTGCAGACTGTTGATTATATTGAGTTGTGCATTGAAATGTTTTGCTTTAGTAGAGTTTTTCTCTGCTGTCATTCCTTATAGGTTCATAGGCATGTGATTTGCCCAGTAGGGTTATTTGCCCATACATGAGTAAATAAATAAGTAAATAAATGTGGAGGAATAATGAGGCAGAAGAATCTAGGCCTGCAGCAGAATTAAATGCATTCAAAGCTGTGTCCTTTACAGGCCCCATTAAGCCACGCCAAGCAACACGTACAAATGACTGTTTATCATATTCCCTTGGCAGCGTTCAGGTGACTGTTATTTCCTTTAACTGTCCATACCTAGAGGTAAAATTTAAATGGGCGCTGAAGAATTAATTAGGGCATTTCAAGTAGCTATACTGAGCATAAATGAAAAAAAAGATACCTCAAGCCAGTTTAGACTGTCTCAGATCACTCTCTTAAATACTCAACTCCAAGGAAGGTATATGTGCTAGAAACAGAAGTGTCCCCATTCACAAACTCAAGCACATCCGTTTCTTGTTCTGTATTGTTCATAAAGATTTCATTCTCAAACAATGTGTACAATCTGTACACCACTGAGATGGGAACAAACACCACACATCTTCGGCTTGTATCAACAATTATAAATGTCATGATCAAACCCCCTTTTACCTAATTTGTTCTACTTGAGGTCAGGTTCACATCAGCTGTTGCCATCTCGTGATTCAGTGCCACTCTCCTGCCTTCTTCAAAAGTCATGCTGACTGTCACAGATCCGCTCTCATGAAACCTATACATCTCTTGGCTCGTCATTCTTATTTTGTATTGCCTTCTTCCTAACTCTTCACCAAATCTTTTTTTCTCCTAAATATGCATCTGAACAACCATAATTAGTTCTCTTTGACCTTCTCTGCAATTGGAGAAACATTGCTTTTTACCCTGAAGTCATAATTTCTTCATCTGCTTCATGGAGAGCATCCTGCCACCCATCTCTGGCACTTCATCTCTGACACCTTTATCTTCCTTCAGCTGCCATATCATCACTGCTAATTGTTTCTGTGCGATGCAGTAGTGCTGGTCGCACCACTGTTTTGTGCACCTTAAATTTCAGTTGCTTTGACATCCTTCTGTCTCACACTACTCTTGAAATTCTGTACCATTTGGCTACAGCACAACTGATTCTGGCTTTTGTCTTCTGATTCAGACTTTCCTTCTCCTCAATCAGCCCTCCTGCATCCTTGTAGCTGAGGACATGATTCACTATTTTCTCTTCGGTCTCAATTTTCAACCTCTTCTGATTTTCCCATTTGCTGCCATGACTACAGTCATGTCTGCACGTAATGTCATCCCTACACCTTCTGCATTGCATTCCTGCCCCCTTCATTTGCTGAAGTTCCTATTCTGAGTCTGCTTGAAGTACCACATCATCTGCATCTCGGACTTAAACCTTTGCAAATGATATCTAAATCAGCTTTATCTGGACCTTGTCATAAACCTTCTCTAAGTCTAGAGCTGCCTAGTTAAACTCTTTCCTTTACTCCAGCTTCTTCCCAGTTTTTCTCACTTCAAACAGTGGTCTGTTGTGCTGCAGCCTGATCTGAATGTCAGTTAAGTCATCACCTGTTATACTTTGTAGTACTCCTCTCTGTACTTTAATGCAGTGAGACAGTAGCTTGATGCCTGTCTACTTCCCAATGTTGTGAGTGGCCCTTTGTTGATACCTATCTACTTCCCAATGTTGTGAGTGGCCCTTTGTTGATACCTATCTACTTCCCAGTGTTGTGAGTGGCCCTTTTTTGATACCTGTCTACTTCCCAATGTTGTGAGTAGCCCTTTGTTGATACCTGTCTACTTCTCAATGTTGTGAGTGGCCCTTTATTGATACCTGTCTACTTCCCAATGTTGTGAGTGGCCCTTTGTTGATACCTGTCTCCTTCCCAATGTTGTGAGTGGCCCTTTGTTGAAACCTGTCTACTTCCCAATGTTGTGAGTGGCCCTTTGTTGAAACCTGTCTACTTCCCAATGTTGTGAGTGGCCCTTTGTTGATACCTGTCTCCTTCCCAATGTTGTGAGTGGCCCTTTGTTGAAACCTGTCTACTTCCCAATGTTGTGAGTGGCCCTTTGTTGATACCTATCTACTTCCCAATGTTGTGAGTGGCCCTTTGTTGATACCTATCTACTTCCCAATGTTGTGAGTGACCCTTTGTTGATACCTGTCTACTTCCCAATGTTGTGAGTGACCCTTTTGTTCCTGTACACTCGCAGTAGAATGTTTATTGTCTAGTCATTTGGGATACACTTTTCTCTCTGTACTGCTATGAGTATCCTCAGGGGTCATTTCACCCCTAACATACCCAAAATCTTAACCTTATCTGATGTGACATCATCTGAACCCTTGTTTTCCCTGACTTCATTTTTCTTAGTACTATTAATTCTTCTAAAGTGGGGTCTTCTTCCTCTTTCATCACAGGCTTTGTATGGGGCAATATAGCTTTTGTGGGATTTTCTTCATTCGGAAGTTGCTGGAAACACTCCTTCCAGCTGCCATTGATGTTCACTGGACTGGTGAACAGATTACTGCTGTCCTCCCTTATGAATGGTAAACAGGGCAACTAAATGTCCTTACTTAACTGTGAAACACTGATGTCTGTTATTGCATTTTACCTAGAAAGGCATCTGTAAGTTAATACTCTCAAGGAGTTGCTTCTCATATAAAGAAACAGTTTTTAACACTTTTCACTTGCTTTATTGTGCAACTTGTCAGACACAATAAGGAAGGACTAGCCAAAAGCAAAACTAGGGAAAGCGCTACAAAAGTCATTATGCTGGATAGTGCCCACTGTTGTGATTTAAGCGTGAAACCAGCAAGTGTGTCATTGTGCTTTATCTGCATTTCTTTTTATCTGCCTGTTGATCTATGTATTCCTCTGTATTTCCTTACCTCAAATGTGATTTAATTTTTGTCTCCAAACTGTACCAATATTTTGTATCATATGCTGCCACAATTAAGTGATGTCACAGTTTATGCTTTAATGTATGTCACTCTCTGGAGCTTTTCTCCTTGGGTCTCCACCAAAAATGGACTCTGGCTCAGTTGGACAAACCCAGTTAACAACTGTCAAAATAACTAACTAAATAAATAAATAAATCTGGAATGGTGTCTGTGGGTAACTAAAAATCAGGAGTTGCTCCCCATATGAGAAAATAATTGTTTAATGGATCACTTTTCTGAACTTTAACCTGTTGTTTTTAGTACAAGAGTCTGCAGAGGTGATGGACTTTAAATAACCATACATCAGGCTGTAAGGAAAGAGAAGGCATTGTATGAGTGGTATTGTTTAATGCTCTCATTCAGCCATGAAATTTAGCTTTGTACCACTGTGTTTTGCTTGGAATGAGATATGTAGATTAGTGTAACTATTAAGTGTTGCATTTCAAATGAAGAAACAATTTTTAAATGTTTTCAGAATTTTCATTTGCACTTTGTTTGGTTCTTTATTGAAATGTCAGCACTCAAAATGCCAAGTACCAAAAAGCTAAAAAAACAAGACTAAAACCTAGTGAAGAGTAAATCTCAAAAATCGCTCTTCTCTTTATAACTTTTTTTTGCAGGGGAGCAAACCCCCTGCACTCCTCCATGTGAGATGTAAGCCCCCCATGCCTCCCAAATTTAATTATACCAACTCCAAAGTGCCATACCTATGAGAAAAGGGAAATTCTGAGAAATGTCATCTGTGACTGGGTTCCTATTGCATGATCGAAAATTGTAAATGGCGAACGCGTATTGAGCGAACCCAATTGGTAGAAACATCGAAACATCGCGCACATAACACAGAAATTGCTGTAGGGAATATTTTCCCTTTACTTCAATGCAGTGCGATCTCGGAATAGGAATATTTAAGTTTCTGGGATGTGGGGGGGTGCAGCCCCCCTGCCTACAGCATTTAGGTAAATATTTTTTTATTATATTTTCGAAATTTCAAACATCGCTCATATGGTGTTGACCATATTGTGTTCGATGTTTGAAACATTCAAAATATAATATAGACCCCTGTGACTTTGTATATACAAGTTCGATCTGTTGGCCATTCAGTCTACACATTTTGGGCTCATTCTAGCAGGTCCTGACATTTCAGATGGTTACCATTTGTTTTTTTACAGTCAGAACACAGAGCTGCAGGCAAATAAATGTCCAGTCAAAAAGCACTAAAAGCCAAACGACACAGTTACTATAGTGTGTTACTATAGTCAGTTCATTGCACATAAAGATGAATTATCATCTTTACATTCTGAGTAATTAAAGGGACATGAGATGAAACAAAGATAAATCTAAGTGCATTAAAGTCATCTAAAGTATCTAATGTAAAATGTATCCCCTTATGTCTTGCAAAAGCAATTATTAAACCAATAATAAAATTATTAAATTATTTTATTACAGTTTTGAAAGTAATTATTAAAGCAATAATAAACCAGTTATTAGATGCTAAGTAATACTATAACAGTAAGAGTAGCAATGCATTCAGAGGTGTTTCTCTGGATAGTTCTGTTACTATAGTATTACACTGGTGTATACATCACCTGAGAACAATCTAAGCACAAACATTCATAAACCATCTCCTTGACCACACTGAATGAGAACACAACTTCTCTGAAAAAAACATCCATGCATGGTTCTGAAGGGGGTTGCTTTTGTTGGGATGGGATGCTTTGATATTTCTGTTTTAAGTGGTCAGTGCATGAAGTTTACTGTTAGTTTCTTATGAGTAAGTTGATTGTTAAAATCTTATATCAGTATGTTTGCAAACTCATGTATGCCAAAAATCTAATGAATAGTTTGCATATTTTAAAGTTATCAGCCCATGGGGTATAAATAATCTATTTTTTATTCCAGATTTAATTTAAAAAATTAACTTCATTGCACCTTAGCTAAAAAGCAGTGTCTCAACTGCTAAATACAGTAGAGAGTCGATTATCTGAACTAATTGGGACCTAGGGTAGTTTGGATAATCAGACTGTTGGGTTAATCAGACATAATTAAACCGAATAAAAAACTTCTAAAATCTTGTTTTTTTCTGTACGCAGGAATGCACTTTTCAACCATTCAGCAATTCCAGTGAACAATAAAGAATATTTTTCACATACAAGCTGGCTACAAGCTTAAAAAACATGCTCAGGCAAGTACATCTAATGTTTACATATTCAGAGTTTATGAATTTTCCTACCCGAAAACTTTGTAAGGCTGGTTCAGATAATTGACGTTTTGAGTAATCGACATTCAGATAATCAACTCTCTACTGTAAGGTGTCACTCTACATGTATGTCTAAACAACCACTCACTGATTGCTAGAAAGCCCAGAAGTAAATGTTCCCTCTACATTGATATCTACCTACATTTATTCCATTTTAGTTCACACTCAGTTTCTGATCAATGAACATATCAGCATCTATGAGAAATAAAATATCATGAGTTGCATTAAGAATCTAAATAACTTTCAAATTAAAAATGATAGTAGTAAGCTATAATCTTTATATTATGCAGCATAAAATATATTCAAATAGTTTGTAATGTATTCGTAAATATTTAACTAATAATATCTTTAAAGAAAAACTGTGAGTCAAAAGATGTTTCACATGAAAATATGTTTCATATATGTATCCTATCTATTTTGTAAACAAACCTTTTGGAAAATAAATCATCCCTCCCCATTTCTGAAAAACATATCTGAATAATGTCAAAAGAAACCAGTAGACCACAAAAGCTGGAGGCTATGAATTCTGGATATAATAAGTCAGAAAACCAACTTTATTAAAATGAACTTTGAGCTTTCATCCTATTCATTTTTATAGGACTTCATCAGAGTTACTCAGCCAATTAAAACACATCATTAAATAGCCCCTAACAGCTAACTTGCACAAAATAAAAAGTATGATATGATTAAAAATGGACACACTTAAAGAATTCTACACATTTGCAAATGTAAATTTTAAAAATATAGATTAAAAACTCACCCTTAAGAAACATAAAATAAATTAAAGGAAAATAACTTCACAATTCATTCTTATATTCTAATCTACCTATATATATATATATATATATATATATATATATATATATATATATATATATATATACATATGGGTCTACTTCATATTGTTGAAACCCCACATCAGCGAATCCCATTTCATTGAAAAGAGAATATCGAATTGTCACTTAAGCAAAACCTTAAACAGTCAAAACAATCACTTGGCCACAAGGACAACATATACACAATGAAGTGAATAAAGCCCACCAAAATGAGGGGCTTAGTTCCCATACCCCCCCGATGTGGGGGATGCACCCCCATACACCCCTAAATATATATACCAACTTCAAGATCACACTATAGTGGGGAAAAGGGCAAATACCTCCAGGGTGGCCAAGCAAATTATCATGCAATATTTGCATGTGAAATACGGGCAATATTGTACATAGGTTGCAAGCAACAAAAGAAGAACACGTCCGAACAAGTACTTGTATCCTGGCCCCTCAGATTAAAAGTATGATGCTCTACTGACTGAGTTATCCAGACTTCAGGCATCATTGTGGCTGCTAGTTTTCTTTACCAGGCTGCATTTCAACAGGAGCCCTACTCCTAGTTCTTAAATATCCACTTCAAAGAATGGGACAAACAGACAAAAGAAATAACTTCAGCAAGTAATTTGAAGGGACATATTTGTTTTGTCTGTTTGCCCCACTCTTCGAAGTAGATATTTAAGAACTAACAGGACTCTAGTTTGAACGCAGCCTGGTAAAGGAAACTAGTAGCCACAATGAAGCCTTAAGTCTGGATAGCTCAGTCAGTAAAGCATTAGACTGTTAATATGAAAGTCAAGAGTTCAAGCCCTTGTTTGGGTGTGAACTTCTTGCTTGTAAACTATGTACAGTATTGCCTCTATTTCACATGTGAATATCGCATGATAATCTGCAAAAGTATAATGATCATTGTTCTAGCTGCTGTACCATTGGAGCCTCAAGAAAGCAGGTCTTTTTGGTAACAAAAGAAAATGTTCAAGATCCTCAAAACGACTTTCATTTTTTGAGCACTTCGCCAGAGCCCTAAAATACTAGTCTAGAGTTAAGATGAAATTGCATTGACATTTTCTCTCCAGTTCATCTTGGAACCGTTTTCTGCGGCTGTGTGCTGATATCGCTTTACTTGTTTTTCCCTTTCTGAGCTCTGAGAAAAAGTTGAACTTCTTCCTCCAGCACCTAAACACTGAACCCCAGACTTCAAAACCTTGTTCTACATGCAAGCTGTACCACTGAATTAGCAGGAGAGGGGACACATGCATGGGTGTAGAAGGCAGTCACATAGGTCTCTGAATGTTGCTGCTACAATTTCCTCTAAGAAGGAGGTGATTTGGAAGAAGATTAATGAAGAGCAGAGGGCCCCGGATGGATACTGTGCAGCTATGTTTTGACAAAATGACAGGACAGCAATCACTCAAGTTAAACAATCCTTATCTAGTCTTTACAGAAGTAATGTGCATTTGTATGCAGTAAATTTGTACATGTAATAAATCAGACATATTTTTACACATCCAGAAGGTCATAAGGGGTATTGTTTAATGTATGCACTGACTGCAGTGCTACAATATGCTGCTTCTTGTAAAACATATAAAAATCTCATGCGGCAAAACACAGAAAATGTTTAAGCACTGGACTAAATAATATCTGTATGATATCGCTCATGAACATACAGTGAATGCTTTAGCATTGCTTTGTTTAATGGACTGGATGTCGTACAAACTGGCTAAAGCTGCTGCTGCAAGAAGTTAGGTAGAAAACTGTGTTGTAACGGTATAAGGGTGTTATGTCAATGATGTTAATCTTTAAAGCCTTATTTAACACATCATCTATATCCATATATATATATATATATATATATATATATATATATATATATATTACACTTCAAAACATCTAAAACTCATAACATCTAAAGTCAAAACATCAAGACCATAACATCAAAAACACAAAACATCTAAAACCCATAACATCAAAAACTCAGAACATTGAAACTTTGCATCACAACATCAAACACTACAAATCACATGAAAACAACATCCCCTCCACCTAAATCAACACCATATTAAAAAACACACATTTTTATACGTACAAACGCTTTTCAGGACATGAATAACATTGAATGCTTATATGAGTGAATATTGTTTCCAATCGAGTTTTTGTTGTCAGTCTTTTGTATGTGATAGTGTTGCAGTGGGGTAGGGGAGTTTTAAATGGGGATCTAAAATGATCATTCTTTCATCATTCAGTCTTATAAGAATTTGATGTCTGTTGAGACACTCACACACACACAGATATATCCATCTATCGATATATATATATATATATATATATATATATATATATATATATATATATACACGCATACCACGTGTATATTTATATAATTATACATATAATTATGACAAATTAATCAAATGAATGACTGAATAAATGATGGAGTTTATATTACACATACACACACACACACACACACACACACACACACACACACACACACACACACACACACACACACTTACAGTGTGAAAAAGAGTTGTAATGTTATAATAGTAGTCAAGTGGCTGGTATTTAGCAATACTAGCAGCTTCTAGTAATATGGCATTCGATTATTATTGCCCTTATAATGTTTGAAATATCATAGAAGATTGTCAGCTCAAAAGATGAATACCCCTAGGAAAATAAGGTAACAGATATATATATATATATATATATATATATATATATATATATATATATATATGTGTGTGTGTGTGTGTGTGTGTGTGTGTGTGTGTGTGTGTGTGTGTGTGTGTGTGTGTGTGTGTGTGTGATGATTGGGGAGAGATGGGCGAAGGTTGCCAGCCTAGGCAAATATAATTTGATATATAATTCTATCATTTGAATAAATAAATGTAAAATACAGGCTTGTGTTTTTAAATGAAAGAAAACACTGTAAAATGTGAACTTCAAGATGGTTGCAACATTGCCATCTGCTGTAAGGAAAACCAAGCTAAGCATTTCAAATGTCTTTGAAAGTATAATTATCTAAAAAATGGTGCCAGAGCTGCTAGCTGAACACATTCTTCATATTGTCTTAACTTAAGGAATAATTGTTAGAGTGTACATGTGGAAGGTGCTTTATTGCTTTGGTTTCTGCTAGAGTGTATATATGAAATTGTTGGGAGGGTGTCCTAATGGTTAAGGTGTTTGCCTTACAAACACAAGGTGCAGGGTTTGAGTCTCACAAGGGATAATTGGCTAGGCTTAAAATGACTCGCAAGGGCAATTAGCCTGGTACTAACCTATGAATCTGGAAAAACCTATGAAATGCCTTTTATTGTTGTATTCTCCTGTGCAGGTGTTAGCTTGCCAAATAATGTAAATGGAGTCTCTATTAGCCTGGGAACTCAGAGCAGGTGTCAAGATGATGCAATATGAATACTGGGAAAACCTAAGTGTCAAAAATGATGTAATCTGGGGAGGACCCAGAGACATGTTTGTTAGTGCTGTTTTATAAACTGGGTCTCAGAGAGAGATTAAATGCATTTTGATCTGGACATCTAACTTACCAGCACTCTGCTTATGCTTACATGTAAGCTTCTAGCACTGTGATTTCTTGTAGGAATAGTTAAAGCTAGTAAAGATTAATTAGGTATTTTTCTTTGAAATCAGACCTATCCTACTGTATTATTTTAAGTTTCTGTGTGATCTCTGAACGCTTAGATATCTCTGTGGTGTAGTAGTTTGTCTTGTGTTTTAATTATTTATTATTAAATATTTTTAAAACCTTCTAAATGTGGCTGCTTTGTGTAGAGATAAGCTCTAGAACACATTGCGTATTTATAGAGTTTGCTGTCTAAGTCACTCCAAATTAAGCCTTGAGACTAAAAATAAAAAGTAAATATCCTCTCTAAGCACAAAACTGTCAGTGAAAAGTGAAAGGCAACAAAAGTAAGAGCACTGACAGTACCAAAGCTGGGAAATTTATTACAAAAATAAAGAAAAAACAAAACAAAAATTACAATGATTGTAAGGATTTATTCATTGTAATTTTTGTTTTGTTTTTTCTTTATTTTTGTAATAAATTTCCCAGCTGTGGTACTGTCAGTGCTCTTACTTTTGTTGCTAAGCTTTGAGACTGTTTAGTCATACTACCATTGGATATTAATATTGCACAGTAATAATTGGACACCCTTTTAAGGGCCTTTTAGTAGCTGATATTATTAAATGGGTGGTGGCAGTAATTACTAGTCTGGGTAAAGGGGCACAGCTGAAGAATCTGTGTCAACCTTTCCCAGGAGTGTCTGTGAAGTTGTATAAATACTTATCTCAAAGTGTGTGTGTGTTGTTAGCTACTTGGCAGGAACATGAAGCACTGGTTGGACAGAGAGGGTACTGGAGGTTTTAGTTTGCCCAGTTAGGCTGAGACCTGGAACTTATAGCTGTGCCAGTGGGGAGTCTTACTGGGGACCTGGTGAGCAAAGGAGCATCAAGCCTCAGACTGACTGTGATCTGTGTGCACTTAAGGGAAATTTTACTTTACTGTGTGTATTAGTTATCCTTTCCTCTTCTAGGAGACGACCTCCCTAGTGTTAGTGGTGAGGATTGAGGCTCCTTGATTGCTGGGCCAGGGTACGGTCATCATTTTATATATATATATATATATATATATATATATATATATATATACTAAAAGAACTGTAAACTGTGAAAAAGTTGTCTAAACACTTATAAATCCATAAAACGTTTTGGACATGAAAGAAAAATCACGTCACTTTGTGAAGTTCCATTTTATTTGACATTTATTGCAAGTTTTCTTATACTGTTGTCTTGGTGGACATTTTTTTTACCGCTGGATTAAAAGATTTCAAAGCTACTGCACGAAGTGAAGTGATTTTTCTTTCATGTCCAAAAAGTTTTATATATATATATATATATATATATATATATATATATACACATACACATACACATACATATATATTATGAGACCAGGTTGTTGCCCATCAGCTGTGAATATAAGAAAGTTACACATGAGTAGCAAATCATGGCCTTCTTCAACAGTCTGCCATAATGATATCATCAGCACCTTGTTGTCATCAAACTGCAGCTATATGATCCTTCCAGGGTCAAACTTTTGGTTTTCCAAAATGAATAAAAAATAACAAAATGGAACTTTTAAACATGAAGCTGCAGGAAGTAAGTTATGCGGTTGTTAAGTGACAGCATACTCAGGCTGTTTCATAGGTTCATTTTCCACTGTATTTTAATTTATGCATATCATACACTTGCTGAATAGCATGCCAATGGAACCACATTAATATATTTCAACCTTATGTAATGCAACTACTTGGAAAAATAAAAATAATTATATAAGAAAGCACTATAAATCTGGATTTTCTCATATGGGCTCCTTTCTCATTATAGCATTTTATAATATACAGCCTCGTACTGGATCAAGACCATCAGACAAGATGAATCTACACTGGGTTATAAAGGGAATAACAGAACTCAAGTAATGATGACTTTTCCTTCAGTAGCATCACTGATCAGTGCTTAACAGTTAGTGAACATTACTTTAGGTTTTGTATATTTTTGTGTATGTATATATATATATATATATATATATAAAATTATATAATGTTTACAAAGGTGAATACTCTTTTAACTGCTCTTATTCTAATACATTAAAAGCTAGAATTTGGAACTGTTGCACTGTACTGTTCTTATCTGACTTATTTAAATAATGTCTTCCTTTTTGCAATAAAGTGTGCATTCCATAGTGAATGAATGAAGCAACTGAAATAATGCTAAAAACGCATTGATCAGTGTTCAAACTGGAAACATGAAAAAGTACCACCCTAATCAACAATAACAACCTAACTGTTGAGACATATACACACAGACACACACACACACACACACACACGCGCACACACACACACACACACACACACACACACACACACACACACACACAAATGCTGGTGTTCTATTTTGACTGCATAAACTGAAAGCAATAAAGCTACTATGTTCATTAATAAGGATGTCTTTATTTTAATTTATTTTTTTACTGGATGAAACTTCAAAGAATTTAGTCATTCCTGTTGTCTCAATCTCTAGGGATATCATATTGATGTTTTCACTAGCATCCATAAATCTAACGCCAGTCACTGAACTAATATCCTGCATTTGTGCATGTACCAACCAAGATAAAATGCATGCTTTCAGGCAAACAAGAAATAAGAAGGCAATACATTCCTTAATAAACCAGATGGGTTAGATAGAAGAAGGAAAATGGGATAAGTTATGAATCAGTTTCCCTGACGACATGGATTGTTGTA
>NC_056746.1:1368716950-1368781950 GCF_019279795.1 Protopterus annectens
GTATGTTTTATTTTCTATTCATTTATTAAAAAGTTTTACCTCCTGGGAATAATTATAAATGCGCTGCATTTTATTTTTAAGAAACAGAAATATAGTCTGCTAAATGAGCGCTGGCATTTTTAAATGCAACCTTTCTTTGCTTTTATAATGTTCATACTTGGATTAGCAGGTGGTTCAATAACTCCAAGCATCTGTCCAAACAAGTGATTCACAATAAAAGAAATGAAAGTGGTCATGTCTCACAGCATCCTCTCCACAGGGAACATGAGCGTGTACACAAGCTTTGAAGAAAAAACACAGGGTTACATGCGGAGTGATCAGCAAAGAAGCAACAAAGTTCACAAGACTGCCCCTGACTGCAATTCAAGCTCTGTACTCAGCATATGTTTTTAATATACTATAGAATGAGTTTTATTTTCTATTATTTTTTTTCATTTTTTTATTTTTTTTTTTTAATTTTAGCCACTTTGTTCTGACAGTATCTAGTAGTGAATTCGATGAAAATATAGCAAGCTCAGGCAAACAGAATTGCTTGGTCAGCATACTCTTCTCTTTAACTTGAGCTGTATGTAATTGAATTGTTAATGTCTAAATATTTATGTTTCATTTACTGCAGTTTAACGGTTTAAGCTATGCTGTAATACTGCTTGTTGAAGCAAAGGCTGTGAAAGGTGACATCGCAGGGGCAGTATCATGCAGGGGAGATATAACAGATTGGGTCAGTCTAGAGAGTATGGTGCCAAAGTAGTCTAGTTCAGAAACTGATGAGTCTAAAAACAACACTGTTAGAAAGTAAAGGTGAGCTGTTTTTTTTCATTGTTATTTATTTTAAAACTGGAGTAGTCTTGTCAGTGAACATGTGGAAAAATACTTTGGTAATACATACTACCTTTGTAAAGTATAAAACAAATCTAAAGGCCTAGTATTTATAATTTCATTACATGCTTACCACAGAGTAAAGTCAGAGCAGCATTTTGTGGAAGTAGTGATTAGGGACACTCCTTAAAAATCTCTGCAGAATTTGTTTTTAAATATTTTTATTAAATATTTAACTTCCCCTATCTATAGTATAAACAATAGTCCATTAAATAATGGTCAGTATGCAAAAATTAGCCTGTTATAGCACTATCATTCTAAATACACCACTGCATGCATCTACGCCTAATTTACCTATAATGCTCAAGATATGGGGATCCAAGTGAGTCCAGTCCCCAAAGCAGGAGTTGTAAGTACTGGGATATTTGTATACTTTTCATGACTGCTCATGTTATAGAAAGCCTACATACATAAAGATTAACTAAAGCACTTTATGTAGATAGTCTGTTCTTGTCAGGGTCTTCAGCTTCTTCTTATATCTGAAAGGATGGAGGTAGATGAAATAGTGAACAAGTGACCCTTTCAATTGCTAACAGGAATGTGTACTGTGTGTATGTGGGTGTATGTGTATGTGTGTTTGTATGTGCTTATGTGTGTGTGTGTGCATGTGTGCGTGTGTGTGTGTGTGTGTGTGTGTGTGTGTGTGTGTGTGTGTGTGTGTGTGTGTGTGTGTGTGTGTGTGTGCATGTGTGCGTGTGTGCATGTGTGTGCGTGTTTGTGTGTGCATGTGTGTGTGTGTGTGTGTGTGTGTGTGTGTGTGTGTGTGTGTGTGCGTGCATGTATGTGAGGCAGACCGTTTGTGACTCTGTGTGACTGTGTGATTGCGTGACTGTGTATGTCTGTGTGTGCATATGTATGTATGACTGTGCCTGTGTATATGTGTTTGTGTGTGTGTGTGTGTGTGTGTGTGTGTGTGTGTGTGTGTGTGTGTGTGTGTGTGTGTGTGTGTGTGTGTGTTTGTGTGCGTCATGCACTAGACATTGTTTCTTTTAGGGCTTATTCTGTACCTTGCATCCATTTGTTGCCTGGCTATGTTTCAATTCTCTTGTAGCCTTGAATAGGATAAAGCAAGTACTGGAAAATGAATAGCTGCACATCAGTTTTGTAGACTAGTGAGCACAGAAGGGGAAACAATGAATATCTCTTCTTATTTGTTACATGGTGCGACATTAGATAATGGCTCAGCAGAGTTTAAGAATAGAAAGACTCATCTTAATGATCCAGAAGTGATAAAGTGATCTTGTGCAAAATGTACTGCCATGCCAACACAATACTGACATACCACATTAGTAGTTGGAAATAAGTGTAAAATTAATGGATCCTTGCGCATTTCCTGCATCTCTCAGGAATATCTTTCATAAAGCTCTTTACAATTCACTAAACATATTGCATGTCAACATTAGGCTAGACAGAACAGTACAAAAAAGTCAACTAAAAATTAGAGAGTACATTATATGGCATTCTTCTTAAATGTTATTAATTGCCAACTTCTGATTTTACCTACATTTTTTTCTCTGTGTCTGAAGTGTTGGTTGTATAAGAAAAAAGTATATTATATTCACTGTTTAATGCTACTTGCACAAAAGTTACATACTTATTATTATATACAAACTAAATTACTAATGTAATTGTTCCTAGCCTTTTAACTTGAGGATATATTATACATATTAAAACATTGTCCCTAAATTGTGCCTTTTATGCTGAATTCTTTCTAGCTTTGTCCCTAATCTTTCGGTGAAGATCCTGAGAAGTACAGTCAGTAGTAAACTCTTCATATGTCCCCCTCAAGATACAAGAAATAGCAATGCTTGCTGTTATCCCCATCATGCTCTGAAGAAGAGATCAGAAATCCCCCCTGCAAGGATCAGACATCCTCTTTCGTACCTCAGGTTATCTTGAACAGACATTCTTTGTTGCTGATCACAACTAGGCATTCACAACCCCATTCCAAAGAAATTGGTAGATTGATAACTAACTACTCAGGGAGCCTTTGATACAAGACAGAAGCTGCAGTACTTTTTGTGATTTACTTATGTGGTATTTGTGATGCCCCCTCTCTGGGCCAATAATCAAGTAGCCTGAATCCTCACCACTGACACTGGAGAGGTATGTTCACTTGGAACAAAAGTAGATACACACAGTATTTCCAGATGTAGCTCTCTGCATTAAACACAATTTCTGTTAAGAGTACACAGGGAACACACTCAGTCCAGGGTCTAGATTTCTCTCTCTCTCTCCATGGCCCCAATGAGACTCCCCAATGGCACAGCTATAATGTTGAGTCCTCATCTGAGTGTCCAAGGCAAGTCCTCTATCACTCTGTCTGTGAAATGAGTGCTTCGTATTCCTGCTCCAAGCAGCTGACACACACACTCTTTGAGATTTGATTTGCACACACACACACACACACACACACACACACACACACACACACACACACACACACACACACACACACACACCTGGGAAAGGCTGGCACAGATTTCTAGCTATGACCCCATCTGCCCAGACTATAAGGTAGTTAAACTGTCACCAGACACTCCAAAGCCAGCTTTCCTAAGGCTCTTACAAGAATACCCAACTATACTGAGTGAAATTAATATTGATACAAATGATAGTGTTTGACCAACCAATAAGGCTTTCAGGAGTGGCCACAGAGACACTAAATAGATATAAGTACTGTCAAAGGTTAAAATGTTCTCTAAAGGACCAGCCATAATGAAAAGTTTAAATATATTTAATAATAAATAACAAATTGAAAATACTAAATATATATTTACAATAAATAAAATGAGTTTCAATTACAGGAAATATAAAAGTAACATAAATGAATAGATTCACACAAATACAGAAAAAAAACAGTACTTAACTAATCTCACTATGTTTTCCTGACTGAGCTACAGAATTACTAGTCCCTGATCACTTACTAGAGCACAGCAAGGTGAAGCAGGTGAGGGGTACTTCTTTATCAGGTTCCAAAAACAGACTGCACTAAGACTTTAGTCTCATCTAGTATTAAAACATAATTTTTGCTCTGGATTACAAAATGACATCACATACATCTGGTCATCTAACTTCTAGTTTGTTTCTATACTACCTCCTTTCCTAGCAACTGATTCAGAATTGTGCATACATGTGTCAATAATTTGCATGCACATAGAGCTTTTCTAAGATCTGTTGCAGCTTCTGAAAGTCATAAGACAATAAAAGACTTCCACTCTTCCTACAGCAGTTAATACACCATTCTCTGGCACAAATATTTCATCTCTGGCTGCAGTCAGAGCTGTAAGATACAATCTTTATGGCCTAAATTAAGTAAATTAATTTCATACTATTTTTTAATGTTAGCTGGAGCAGATCTTAACCTCCTCTCTTCCAGTAGAGATACAATATTAATTTCAACAGCTACCATACAGTCTGACATACAGGTGCATTTCTTTGTCTCTCCAGCAGAACACACTGCTGGCACATTTTTTTAACACAAGTAGCTTTACAAATACATTTTTCAGCACAAGCATCTGTATATTTTGATATAAAAATGACATATAATTCTTTATAAAACTCCAGCTGGCAGTACTAGTATATGTTACACATTACTGCCCTGCTTCTCCTCACATAGCTGGCAATGCCTCACATCATCACAGTATTCATTAGACAACAGTGACTTCATTGTGTACTGGCTGGCTTTTAAAAATAAGATGGGGGTGAGAACATGGGTTAGCTTTACAGCTGTTCCATATTTGGAGAGGAAATATGCACTTTATGCATAAAATAATACATAATTGGCTAAACACAAATGGCATTGCTGCCCTATGAAAACAACTTTAGGAAGATATCAAAGGCAAAGAAGAAAAAAAGAATAAGTCATGTGAGGACACATTGAGGGCTTCAGGGAATTCCTTGGCAAAATACTACTGTCTAAACTCCTGGAACATGAGACACCATGTATCCCTGATAACACACATACTAAAATTCTGCAGCTATTTGAAACTTCTATAGGGCACTGTGTGTAGTGCATAGGACAGCACTGGCACATCAGTAACATTATTTCTGAGATACAGTTTTCATCTACATGATTTAGACTTAAAGCAGAGCTACAGTAACTGTTTTGTGACATACTCTGTAGGATATTGTACTCCTACAGATAGTCTTGGATGCAAATGTATAGCTATGTTAAGCCATTGTCTTCAATGGACTGTTTCATGGAAGGTGGTGCACTTGACCTGAGATTATATGAATTTGGTTCTGGCTGCATTAAGTAAGGGGATGCAGTGGGCAAAGCTTCGTGAATGGGGGGACGGCACCCTCTGCACAGGTGTGTCATCTTGATTTATGAGCCCTGCTTTCCATGAAAATATACATCAAGTAGCCATTTTCAAATAATTGTTCCTCCTCAATGGAAACATAGAAACCTTGTACCTCCTCAATGGAAACATAGAAACCTTGTACCTCATCAGTGGAAACATAGAAACCTTGTACCTCATTGATGGAAACATAGAAACCTTGTATCTCCTCAATGGAAACAGAGAAACCTTGTACCTCATAAATGGAAAAATAGAAACCTTGTACCTCATCGATGGAAACATACAAACCTTGTACCTCATTAATGGAAACATAGAAACCTTGTACCTCATCAATGGAAACATAGAAACCTTGCACCTCCTCAATGGAAGCATAGAAACCTTGTACCTCATCGATGGAAATATACAGTCCTTGTGCCTCATCGATGGAAACATAGAAACCTTGTACCTCATCAATGGAAATATAGAAACCTTGTACCTCATCAATGGCTAACATAGAAACCTTGTACCCCCTCTATGGAAACATAGAAATCTTGTACCTCATCAAAGGAAACATAAAAACTGTGTACCTCATCGATATAAACGTAGAAACCTTGTACCTCATGAATGGAAACATAGAAACCTTGTACCTCATCAATGGAAAAATAGAAACCTTGTACCTCCTCTTTGGAAACATAAAAACCATGTACCTCATCAATGGAAACATAAAAACCATGTACCTTATCAATGGAAACATAGAAACCTTGTACTTCATCGATGAAAACATAGAAACCATGTACCTCATCAATGGAAAAATAGAAACCTTGTACCTCATTGCTGGAAACATAGAAACTTTGTACCTCATCAATGGAAACATAGAAACCTTGTACCTCATCAATGGAGACATAGAAACCTTGTACCTCCTCACTGGAAACATAGAAACTGTGTACCTCATTGTTGGAAACATAGAAACCTTGTACCTCATCGATGGAAACATAGAAACCTTGTACCTCATCAATGGAAACATATAAACCTTGTACCTCCTCACTGGAAACATAGAAACCTTGTACTGCATCGATGGAAACATAGAAACCTTGTACCTTATCAATGGAAACATAGAAACCTTGTACCTCATTAATGGAAACATAGAAATCTTGTACCTCATCAATGGAAACATAGAAACCTTGCACCTCCTCAATAGAAACATAGAAACCTTGTACCTCATTGATGGAAATATAGATACCTTATGCCTCATCGATGGAAACATAGAAACCTTGTACCTCATCAATGGAAACATAAAAACCTTGTACCTCATTGATGGAAACATAGAAACCTTGTACCTCATAAATGGAAACAAAGATACCTTGTACCTCCTCTATGGAAACATAGAAACCTTGTACCTCATCAAAGGAAACATAGAAACCTTGTACCTCATCAATGGAAACATAGAAACCATGTATCTCATCAATGGAAAAATAGAAACCTTGTACTTCATCGATGGAAACATAGAAACCATGTACCTCATTGCTGGAAACATAGAAACCTTGTACCTCATCAATGGAAATATAGAAACCTTGTACCTCATCAATGGAAAGATAGAAACCTTGTACCTCATCTTTGGAAACATATATACCTTGTACCTCATGAATGGAAAGATAGAAACCCTGTACCTCATCGATGGAAAATAGAAACCTTGTACCTCATCAATGGAAACATAAAAACGATGTACTTCATCAATGGAAACATAGAAACCTTGTACTTCATCGATGGAAACATAGAAACCTTGTACCTCATCAATGGAAAGATAAAAATCTTGTACCTCATCAATGGAAAGATAGAAACCGTGTAACTCACCGATGGAAACATAGAAACCTTGTACCTCATCAATGGAAACATAGAAACCTTTTACCTCATCAATGGAAACATAGAAACCCTTGTACCTCATTAATGGAAACATAGAATCCTTGTACCTCATCAATGGAAACATAGAAACCTTGCACCTCCTCAATGGAAACATAGAAACCTTGTACCTCATCGATGAAAATATAGAGTCCTCGTGCCTCATCAATGGAAACATTGAAACTTTGTACCTCATCAAAGGAAACATAGAAACCTTGTACCTCATCAATGGAAACATAGAAACCTTGTACCTCCTCACTGGAAATATAGAAACTTTGTACTGCATCGATGGAAACATAGAAACCTTGTACCTTATCAATGGAAACATAGGAACCTTGTACCTCATTAATGGAAACATAGAAATCTTGTACCTCATCAATGGAAACATAGAAACCTTGCACCTCCTCAATGGAAACATAGAAACCTTGTACCTCATTGATGGAAATATAGATACCTTATGCCTCATCGATGGAAACATAGAAACCTTGTACCTCATCAATGGAAACATAAAAACCTTGTACCTCATTGATGGAAACATAGAAACCTTGTACCTCATAAATGGAAACAAAGAAACTTTGTACCTCCTCTATGGAAACATAGAAACCTTGTACCTCATCAAAGGAAACATAGAAACCTTGTACCTCATCGATAGAAACATAGAAACCTTGTACCTCATGAATGGCAACATAGAAACCTTGTACCTCATCGATGGAAAAATAGAAATCTTGTACCTCCTCTATGGAAACATAAAAACCTTGTACCTCATCAATGGAAACATAAAAACCATGTACCTCATCAATGGAAACATAGAAACCTTGTACTTCATCGATAGAAACATAGAAACCATGTACCTCATCAGTGTAAAATTAGAAACCTTGTACCTCATCGATGGAAACATAGAAACCATGTATCTCATCAATGGAAAAATAGAAACCTTGTACTTCATCGATGGAAACATAGAAACCATGTACCTCTTCACTATAAACATAGAAACCTTGTACCTCATCAAAGGAAACATAGAAACCTTGTACCTCATCAATGGAAAGATAGAAACCTTGTATCTCATCGATGGAAACATAGAGACCTTGTACCTCATCTTTGGAAACATAGAAACCTTGTACCTCATGAATGGAAAGATAGAAACCTTGTACCTCATCGATGGAAAAATAGAAACCTTGTACCTCCTCTATGGAAACATAGAAACCTTGTACCTCATCAATGGAAACATAAAAACCATGTACCTCATCAATGGAAACATAGAAACCTTGTACTTCATCGATGGAAACATAGAAACCTTGTACCTCATCAATGGAAAGATAGAAACCTTGTACCTCATCGATGGAAACATAGAAACCTTGTACCTCATCAATGGAAACATAGAAACCTTGTACCTCATCAATGGAAACATAGAAACCTTGTACCTCATTAATGGAAACATAGAATCCTTGTACCTCATCAATGGAAACATAGAAACCTTGCACCTCCTCAATGGAAACATAGAAACCTTGTACCTCATCGATGGAAATATAGAGTCCTTGTGCCTCATCGATGGAAACATTGAAACCTTGTACCTCATCAAAGGAAACATAGAAACCTTGTACCTCATCAATGGAAACATAGAAACGTTGTACCTCCTCTATGGAAAAATAGAAACCTTGTACCTCATCAAAGGATACATAGAAACCTTGTACCTCATCAATAGAAACATAGAAACCTTGTACCTCATGAATGGAAACATAGAAACCTTGTACCTCATCGATGGAAAAATAGAAATCTTGTACCTCCTCTATGGAAACATAAAAACCTTGTACCTCATCAATGGAAACATAATAACCATGTACCTCATCAATGGAAACAGAAACCTTGTACTTCATCGATGGAAACATAGAAACCATGTACCTCATCAATGTAAAATTAGAAACCTTGTACCTCATCGATGGAAACATAGAAACCATGTACCTCATCAATGGATCAATAGAAACCTTGGACTTCATCAATAGAAACATAGAAACCATGTACCTCATCAATGGAAAGATAGAAACCTTGTACCTCATCGCTGGAAACATAGAAACCTTGTACCTCATCAATGGAAAGATAGAAACCTTGCACCTCATTGATGGAAAGACAGAAACCTTGTACCTCATTGATGGAAACATAGAAACCTTGTACCTCCTCACTGGAAATATAGAAACCTTGTACCTCATCGATGGAAGCATAGAAACCTTGTACCTCATCAATGGAAACATAGAAACCTTGCACCTCATTGATGGAAACATAGAAACCTTGTACCTCATCAATGGAAACATACTAACCATGTACCTCATCAATGGAAACATAGAAACCTTGTACTTCATCGATGGAAATATAGAAACCTTGTACCTCATCAATGGAAACATCGAAACCTTGTACCTCATCGATGGAAACATAGAAGCCTTGTACCTCATCAATGGAAACATACTAACCATGTACCTCATCAATGGAAACATAGAAACCTTGTACTTCATCGATGGAAATATAGAAACCATGTACCTCATCAGTGGAAACATAGAAACCTTGTACCTCATTGATGGAAACATAGAAACCATGTACCTCATCAATGGAAAAATAGAAACCTTGTACCTCATTGATGGAAACATAGAAACCATGTACCTCATCAATGGAAACATAAAAACCTTGTACCTCATCAATGGAAACATAGAAACTTTGTACCTCATTGATGGAATAATAGAAACCTTGTACCTCATCAATGGAAACATAGAAACCTTGTACCTCATCAATGGAAAGATAGAAACCTTGTATCTCATCGATGGAAACATAGAAACCTTGTACCTCATCTTTGGAAACATAGAAACCTTGTACCTCATGAATGGAAAGATAGAAACCTTGTACCTCATCAATGGAAAAATAGAAACCTTGTACCTCCTCTATGGAAAAATAGAAACTTTGTACCTCATTGATGGAAACATAGAAACCTTGTACCTCATCAATGGAAACATAGAAACCTTGAACCTCATCGATGGAAACATAGAAACCTTGTATCTCATCGATGGAAACATAGAAACCTTGTACCTCATCAATGGAAACATAGAAACCTTGTACCTCATCAATGTAAACATAGAAACCATGTACCTCATCAATGGAAACATAGAAACCTTTTACCTCATCAATGGAAACATAGAAACCTTGTACTTCCTCAATGAAAACATAGAAACCTTGTACCTCCTCAATGGAAACATAAAAACCTTGTACCTCCTCAATGGAAACATAGAACCTTGTACCTCATCAATGGAAACATAAAAACCTTGTACCTCCTCAATGGAAACATAGAAGCCTTGTACCTCATAAATGGAAACATAGAAATCATGTACCTCATCAATGGAAACATAGAAACCTTGTTCTGCATCAATGGAAACATAGAAACCATGACGTTTTATGAGGTATATAATGCTGAACAAGTTTTTTTCATCAACTAATTTACTAGTGTTTGTTTTGTGAGGATACTTTCCCTGGAAAACTGTTATCGGTGGGAGTGGTAAGCACTAGGTAACCTATCTACTACATAAGGAGTAGTTTCTGACCCAGAAATAGTAGTTATTGGCCGTTTGGGCAGTTTTTCCATCTCTCTCAACTTTCCGATTTAAAAGCCTGCATTTACACTTGTTTCTTTCCTGTGACTAGTCTAGTTCAGAAACAGATTCTTAGTTTTAGCACTTAAATTTGCTTATTCATGCTCAGCACTTGTTCAGAACTTGTAAGCAGTAAATAAGCTACAAATTACTACAGCACTCGACCTTCCTAATTACCTAGAGGAAAACAGTTTTTGTATTTACTTTCCTCACTTGCTTAGAGAAAAACAGGTCTTGTACTCACTTTCCTCACTTGTCTAGAGGAAAATAGTTTTTCTATTTAGGCATATCCAAGGGTCAGCTCCCAGTGTTCAGTTCTGTCTATCTGATGAATCTGGGCATCTTGAGACAATGTAGCAATTGCCTCATGTACACAGACAACCCTCTCCTCCTACCACCCAACACTACAACCTGTGAGAGATGCACTTATCCAGCCAAGCTGGATATAAAGCTCTCTCCAACCAAGACTGAACTTGACAGTCAAGAGGAGAAGGTAAACACTTGCACCACACCACACTCATCGCATAGTCCCATTAAACCTACACCACCACAATCCATACATAGAAACACAAAAACATTTGCAGAGGCTCTCAGTAATAATCTGCTCAAGCAACAGAGACCTCCAAAGCAGAAATGCAATCAACCTCCTCCCAACACAACTCAAATGACACATAGCCCACAGACTCAGTGTGCCACTCAACCACAACCCATAAGGCAAAACAATGTACCCAACACACTAGTCATAGGTGACTCTATAGTCAGACAAACTGATGTCCCACTCACCAGGCTAAACAAGGAGAAGGTTACTGTCAGCTGCCTGTCGGGTGCCAGGATCTGCCACATAACCCATGCACTCAGGTCACTCCACAAAGGGTACAAATATGACTCTGCCATTGTCCATGTTGGTGTGAATGACCTGAGACATACCTCCCCGGACTACATGAAAAGAACATGGAAGAGCTCTCTGATCTTGTAGACCAGGCAGGTATGACCCTAGCCCTGAGTAGCATCCTGCCATCACCCAGAATGATACCACTGTACAAGGACAAAATGATTGACTTCAACAATTGGCTAAGCTTCTGGTGTCATTCTAAGGGGATCCAGTTTCGATCTGCCTGGGACAACGTGGTCAACAGACCATGATGCTTTGCCAGAGATGGCCTGCACCTGTCACCCCTGGGATTCAGGATACTGGCTAAGGCTCTTGCAGCCCTTGTAGTGCCTTTTTTAGGCAAGGTTTAAATGACAAATTCACCACCGTAACAGGAACAGGCAAGCAAAAACTGACGGTAATGCTACTTAATGCTAGAAGTCTAAATCTCAAAATGCACTCCCTCAAAGCACTCCTTAAAATGGAGAACATTGATATCTGTGCAGTGATTGAGATCTGGTTCAAGGCTCCAGAGAGCACTCCTGCATTACCAGACTATAACTCATACCACACATTTCAGCCATCTAACCTGGACAGGAACACCAAAGGTGGAAGTGTGTCCATATTCATTAAGGATATCCACTCCTCCAGACTAGTTACTCAGCATAATGCATCCCAGGTTTTCCAAGTGCAACTAACTCTGGGCAAAACTGCAATCCAAATTGTAGCTTACTACAGATCCCCCACCATGCCACAGGATTCCCACTCCTTTTTTCTTGATATACTGGAAAATATTAGAGTTCAACCAGACACCCTAATAATGGGTGATTTCAACTACCCCACCATTAACTGGGAAAACTACTCATGTACCAACTCCTTCACTCAATGTTTTCTGGAATTCATAAATTCCAGTGCCCTGGATCAAGTTATTCACACCCCCACCAGGGGCAACAATATCCTAGACCTAGTCATTACCAACATCAGTGACCGGTGTTCCACACCTGGTCAACTCCTCGTTGGTCAGATCTGACCATAAGCTAATCACCCTAGATATCCACATCTTGCCCCCACCCCTCATTAAGGAAACCATGGTAAAATCTTTCTCCAAAGCCAACTTCATGCTTCTTAAGACAGAAGTGTTGAACTTTATGACACCCACGCAGATGGACAATACAGTTATGACTGCTGAATCCTACACAAATGCACTCTATAAGCACTTACATGAGTGCATGGATCGTGCTATCCCAAGCAGAACCAAGATGCTATCCTCCAAAAAAAGGAAGCCAATCTGGTGGTCCCCTGCTATAAAAAAACTCTACAACAGGGGGTAGAAACTGTTGCAAAAGAGAGTAAAATCCCATGAGTGGAGGAGCTCCCTGGTCAGCCTCAGTAAGAAGCTGAGATCCCTTATAAGATCCTCTAAAGCTAGCTAAGAAAACAAAATTGTCACTGATTCTAGGGACAACCACAAAGCATTGTATGGCTATGCCAAGAATCTCAATGGCAACACCTAGATCTGCTCTGAGTTATAGCATAACGGCATGAAAATTACAGAACCAACTGATATTGCCAACATCCTGGCAGATAGGTTCAGTGCTAACTTTACCCCCCTCTCACCCCCTAAATGGCCCATATCTGTAAAGGAAGAATGCAGAGTCCCTATAATCACAACTACAGAGGCAAAATCTGCACTCTCTAAAGCCAAAAACACATTGCGGGCTGTGTTTTACACGAACTTCAGAATAAACAGGCTTCCTACCTAAGCACCATGTTCAGCCATAGCCTCACTTCAGACTTTGTGCCCACTGAATGGCACACAGCAACAGTTATCCCACTCCACAAAGGTGGAGCCACCACTGATCCTGGGAACTATTGCCCTATTAGCCTGGTCTGTAAGGCCATGGAACATACCATCATGGAACTCATAAACAAAGACATTGGTAACCTCCAAACTCTGGACCCCACCCAGTTTAGGTTTGTGAAATGCAGATCATGCCTCCTGAATCTGATCAACTTCTTTGAGGCAGTCACCAAAGCCGTAGATGAGGGTTAGGTGGTTCACGCATCCTATCTTGACCTCGCCAAGGTTTTGACATCATCCCCCATAAACTCACTAAACTAGGTATAAATCCCTATGCCACAAGATGGGTTGCCAACTGGCCCACTGACAGAACCCACACTGTACAAGTTGCAGACTCCAAATCTGACTTCAAACCAGTGACAAGTGGAGTACCACAGGGTTCAGTCCTGGGACCTCTCCTGTTTGATATCTACTTCTCTATAGTACAGGCTAACACAGAAGGCCTTTGGCTAATGAAGTTCGCAGATGACTGCAAACTAGGAGTCATAGTCGAGTTCCCAAATGATGTGGACATCCTACAGAAGGGCCTCACTGAGACAGATGTCTGGTGTCAGAGCCATGGCCTCAAGCTCAATGCCAAAAAGTGCATTGTCATCTCCTTTTGTAAAAACTCTGTACCTATGAGCTACCACATAGGCGGCAGTCTACTTAACGCTGAATGTGTGAAAAGAGACCTTGGGACCCAGGTGGACAGTAGTCTCTCCTATGATAATCACATCACCACAGTAGTCAGGAAATCCTTCTATGTGGCACACCTCATCATAAAAGGGTTCTCATCCAGGAAAAAAGAGGTCATTGTTCCCCTCTACTCGACACTCTTTAGACCCATCATAGAGTGCAACTCCCCTTTTGGAATGTACCTCACAAAAATTCTGCAGCAGTTGGAAAGGCCACAGAAGTACCTCACAAAGAGAATTACTAGCCTCAAACAGATGCCCTATACTGACCACCTCAAAAAACTCCAGCTTTACTCCGTAGCATATTGCCTACTCCAAGGTGATCTCTGCCTAACATATAAAGCTATGTCAAACCTAGAGCTGTTGGACATGCTACACCTAAAGAAATTCCAATCTTTCTGAGCTACATGCTCTAGGGACCTAAACCCTGTCACCACAATAAACGGGACATGCTGGAGGGATAGATTCCTGTCCTAGAGACTTCCTATGCTCTGGAACAAGGTACCCATCTATGTCAAGCAAAGTTCCTCATTAGCACCCTTAAAGTGGATGGGAAATAGGAAATACTCCCCAGGATCACTTTTGTGGCTCTGCTCGACAGGGGCACAGGAAAATAACTTTCTTGGGTGGCATAAGCCAGGGAACCTTACTGACTAGGTTTGCTTAGGCCCTTGGGCTGATGGCATAGTACCTAGTTATGAACCTATGAACCTATGTTAGTTATTTAGAGAATGAAAGATAAGTCATTGGCTTCCAACAAAATAATTATACCTTTGTTAAGGCCTTTTCTTTACCTTATTATTTAGAATGCTTGCAGTGCTAATGGGGGCATCTAATACTTATTGTCAGGGGTCAAAGTAGATTTGTGTAGTATCATATTTGTTGAACAAATTCTTGATCAGAAGATAAAAGTAATCTATCTGACCAAGTGATTCTTTGTCTTTCATGCTCTTATCCTGATCCAAAAATGTTGACAGCTGTGGCCCTTTGCACAGCAGACTGTGGTCAGAATAAACCCTCTTTAACAAACTCAGTAAGGAAAACAGTAAAAGGCGTTACATAATCACACCAAAGTGCAAATTACATTCAGAGAAGTGATCTGTAAGCTCTTTGCTTTTAACATGGGACTTCATCCCTTTTTACTTTTACTGTTTAATGTATATAATGTTCATGTTTTTTAACATCACACCCAACATTCATAGGGCCACTGCTGATGTCCAAAATTCTTAGCATATGCCAATGAGTTTTTGCTCCTACTAAAGACATGATCAGTCCATTTCTACCAAGCCTTTGCAACTAACTTATAAATCATTTACATTGTAAAGGTTCTTGTAAGAGCTGCATAAAAGGTAGCATGTCTTCAACCATTCACCTCCATCTCTTCTGCCATTTTCTTCATGTTATATCATGTTATTCTACCTATGAAGTCTCCAGTCAACATTTTTCCCATCCTCCTTTCACTCTGTCTTAACTTTTCCTTCCCTCTATCTTCTTTCCCCAAACATATAATTTTATGAATATATATATATATATATATATATATATATATATATATATATATATATATATATATATATATATATATGTATAAACTTTATAATATATATAAAATATATAAAACCTTCTACTTCAGATAATGAAATCATACCACCAGGCTATAAAATCCTAAGGCTTGATCAGACCAATAGGAAGGGAGGTGGGGTAGCTGTTCTGTACAAATCCATGACTGAAGTGTCCGATAATGCCCTGCAAACATCGCTATTTGGCAATGCTGAAATGCTTATCACTAAGCTCCACATTAATAAGAACAAATGCATAAATCTCATTTGTGTGTATATTCCCCCAGGCAATAACATAAGTATCCTCAAAGATATCCTTCATTGGTTATCCAGCAACTACCCCCAAGAAACCATTGTACTTGGGGACTTCAACATAGACTGAAACGTGTGTTCATCAGAACCCCCCACTCACCACATAAACCTTTATGGATTTTTACAATTCGTATCCTCCCCCACTAGGATCATTAAACCCAACAATAAAGTAAGTATTCTGGATTGGATTCTTGTTAACACCCATCCCCTCACATTCAAGAATGGGACCTTGCCTGATGAGTGAGCACCTCCTCACCTATTTAATCAGGCAAAAAGCTGATATCCACAACCAGTCCATTTTAAAACAATAAGGAACAATAAGAATTTCAACTGCACAAATTTCCAAAATTAACTCAAATCTTGCACTCGGTCAGTTCTGAAACAATTACCACTTGAAGAAGCAGTAAATTACTTTAATACCAAATTCCTATCCATCCTTGTCACCCATGCACCAGCACGGACTATTAGAACCAAAACAAAAGATGCTCCTTGACTCTCAAAAGAAACCAGACAAAAAAATGTTACTTAGAAATAGGGCTTGGGCCACTTCGCGGACCAGAAAAAACCTATAGATCAACTTGGATACATACAGCTAAGAAATGAACCAAAACAATCCACCACATTAGACAAGAAAAACTATTACTGTCATCTACAAGAAAACACACAAACAGGTCACAAAAGGTTTGGGTAGGTAGAAACAAACTCTTTAGTCCAGGACAATCTTCCACTTCTGCCCCCTTGGATTCTAACCAAAAAACCCCAGAAGAAATTGCCAATACCTTTAATAGCTTCTTTACAACAACCATCCAGAACCTAGCTAACCAATTATCCCCCAGATGCCTATATTCTCCAGCCACTACACCCAGATCCCAACTCTCCTTTAACTTCAAACCAGATTGCACATCTATTGTCCGAAACTTACTTAAGAAACTAAAGCCTACCACCCTGTTAGCTGATCTACTCCCTGCAGAATATCTACAAAAAGCTGCAGATGCCATAGCATACCCCATTACTATCCTGATCAATAGAACTATAACTGAACATCCATCCCCTCCATCTGGAAGACATCCCATGTCATCCCACTCCATAAGGGGGGCAGCTCTACTGATCTGTCAAACTATAGACCCATAGCTATTCTGTCACCCTTTTCTAAAATTATGGAAAATGCATCCACAATCAACTCCTGAACTATCTTATCCATAATAATCTTCTAGCCAACACCCAACATGGCTTTAGACCAGTCCATAGTACAACCTCAGCCCTCCTCTCCTTCTCTAACGTCATTAACCAACACCAAAACAATAATAAACTTTCCTCTGCTATCTTTCTTGATCTTTTGAAAGCCTTTGATATGGTAAACCACCATATACTCAAAAACACTTTGAAATCCATCTCCCTAGAGGACCAGGCCATCAATTGGTTTCAATCCTATCTCAGTGGTAGACAACAGGCTTTCCTATGGCAGAGCAAGCTATTTACCCTTTTACCCATCACCCTCAGAGTACCCCAAGGCTCCATACTAGGTCCACTATTATTTTCCATTTTCATCAATGATTTCTATAAGGTCATCCCAAATGCAACATGCATTCATTATGTGGATGACTCCAGTTTTGTATGCTCTGACACTTCACCTACAGAGTTTCAGATTCTATCTCAAAATACTTTTAACACAGTTGAAAATTGGCTCCTTAACCGTCATCTCATGTTAAATCCTAATAAAACCAAACTGCTGCTTTTCTCCCCCACTCGTAGGTCTACCCCTACGACCTTTACATTAAAATCCAACAACGGCACCATTATCTCCCCATATTACTCAACCAAACTCTTAGGAGTTATAATAGATAATAACCTTAAGTTTGATCTGCATATCAATAAAACTATTAAAACAGTTAATAAAAAACTTAGCTCACTATATAGGATCAAGCCCTTCCTAACTCCATTACCCAGAACTGTAATTGCTCGTTCACATCTACTCTCCACCCTCCTCTATGCTTCCCCTTGATTTACAAACCTCAGCAAAACTGACCTTAATAAACTTTCTAGCAGCTACAATCACATTGCTAGATTTGCTACCGATGCAGCCTACAGAACACATCACTGTCATAACCTGAAACTACTAGGATGGCTTGAACTGCCTAACCTACTTCAGGTTAACCAACTAATAGTTGCACACAAGATCCTGTACCAACGAGATAATACACCCATACTTAAAAACCTCATCACCCCCTACAGTAACCTTAATGCACTTTGTTCATCTGAAAGACTACTAGTTCAAACTCTCAAAATCCAACGACATAACCGGAGAATCTCTTTTGCTAACTCTGTTGGCAAAACTTGGAATTCTCTTCCTGCTAATCATACATCTGAACTCTCTATATCTCAGTTCAAGAAAAGTCTGATTCAGTACTGTAAAAAACGATGTCTATGTCTTTGTCCTAATCCAGACTAACTCTAACCATCACTCGTGTGCACATGGAGGACTTCTGCCTACACTTTGTTTCTTAACTTGTCTAGAATTTTCCATCTGAGTAAAAATGTAATAATTTGTTTGTGTATATCTGTTTGTTGTTTTTGTTTACATCTGTATACACATCTTTTTATTTGTGTTTATTTTGTGTTTTAAACTGTAAAAATGTAACAGTTTGTTGAATGTGTTTTTTGGAGCTTTTCTCCCCGGGCCTTCACTGAAAATGGACATGTACCCAGTCAGACTATCCAGGTAAACAAATGTAAAATAAATAAATAATTTTAAATAAATACATACATACATATATATATATATATATATATATATATATATATATATATATATATATATATATATATATATACATATATATATTTCTACATGATATGAACAATTGCACATGATTCTTACTGTATTACATTTGTTTGCTGCTTTCTTAAGTGTAAATATTATCTACTGTTGCTTTTCTCAAGTGTTAATATCTTTTGTATGTAATAATTACTTGTATTTTTTAGTAATCTTTTATTTACCATGTAACAATATTTTTTTACTTTTTATATCTGTTTGGAGCTATTCAGCTCAAGCTCAACACACTGAAAACTCATTTGACTGAAACTCAAAACACTGAAAATGCTATATGCCCTTTTCCCCACGGTAGTGCGATCCTGGAGTTAGTATATATATAGTTAGGGGTGTGTGTAAATATTGTTTTCTCCAAACAGTTATTCATTGTAGTTATAAGTATCCATGTGTAGGGTTTAAAATGTATGAAGTCTGTGGGGGGCTGTGCCCCCCACACACCCCCTAACTATATATACCAACTCCAGGATTCCACTACTGTGGGGAAAGGAGCATATAGCATTTTCATTGTTTTGAGTTTCAGTCAAATGAGTTTTCAGTGTTTTGAGCTTTCTATGTTTTCGTTTCAGCCAAATCATTTTCCATCAAATGAGTTTTCTATCATTTGCTAGAGACCCATATATGGATAGATAGATAGATAGATAGATAGATAGATAGATAGATAGATAGATAGATAGATAGATAGATAGATAGATATACAGTATGCTGTATACATTGAATTTATATTGAATTTGTAATATTTAATATGTATACAGCATTTTCAGCCAGGTATGTAATGTGTCTTACACACAAAATGCTGTCAATTGTTTTTTTTATTCAGTCACTTTCCTAGTTATATGTTTAGTTATTGTGCTGATTTGCCTCTAAAACATTCTTAACTATTCATCACAATGCATGCATCTATTTCAAAAATATCAATTTATGTTCTGCCTATTAAAATTTATCTTCTGCTAGAAAACAGCCCATTGGGATCTCTTTTTGGGTCTATATTAGAACACCGAACATTCCACATGTCGAGTGTTCTAATATCGACCCGTTTTCAGCGAATGCTGAAAATATCGAAGAAACAGAAAACCAAATTTTTTTCCTAGGCAACAAATTTGTTTGTCCGTTTCTGTTGCTTCGGTATTTTCAGTGCTCTGGTGAAAAGTTACAGGTCGGGTTCAGGTAAGTGTGCAATTGTGTGGATGTGAGTGTTAGGGTGGGTTAGGTGAGTTAGGGTTAGGGCGCGGGTCAGGTAAGTGTGCGACTGTGTGGACATGAGGGTTAGGGCGGGGTAAATGAGTTAGGGTTAGGGCGCGGGTGAGGTGACTGTGTGATAGTGACGGACCTTAGGGTTAGGGTTTGAGTTAAGGTAAGTGGATAGCTAGTGGTGTATGTATAGTTTAGTGTCGGATTAGGTTTAAGAGTTTAGGTGTATGTGTGTGGATTGCTGTTTGTTTGGTGTGCTTGTGTTGTGTGTATGTGTTTTGGAACAGCAATTTTTTTCCCTAGGAAAAAATTTGCTATTCTGAATGTTCGATGTTTTGAATTTTCAATTGATAGGGTTCGATATTAGAACACTCGACATTTTGAATGTTCTGTGTTCTAATATAGGCCTGTTTTTTTACCTGGTGAGAAGTTAGCAGTGTGCAACCCAACAACATTCAAAAGGTCATTATTCGGATAAAGATGGTTTACTATAATATCGTCAAATATTTTGCATTCAGCTTGCAAGATCAGGCAGCGTGTTGGTTTCATTCCAGATGATTCTGTGAAGAATCATCTGTAAATGTTTAACACTGAATTAGGCCAGTCTGTACTCATTAATACATTTGTGACCCACTGTGGATGTAGGTGAAAAAGTGGTGTTGCACAGTTTCCTATGTCTTCTGAAACTCTTCAATTTTCTGTTCTTAAGCTTCAGGGATAACTTCATCTCTTTGGTAAACAAGGGTTGCCTTTGTCTTCTATCTGTGAGTTTTGTGAGTAATTAGGAAGGACTTGTACTGAATACCATTTAATATCCTGGAGAATTTAGCAGGACAGTAATTAACAGACTGCTAACACAGTATGCAGTCCCACTGAAGTGCTGCTTAAGTTAGGGAAGATTTAAGCAAAATGTCTTAAACTACTCTGAGGTTGTGCAACCTCAGAATTATTAATGTTATGTAATGAGGTGCACGGCAAAAGTTACGGTATGGGTGGTAAGAGGGACTTGTCCCCACTTCATCTAGGTATTTACTATTATTATTATTATTATTATTATTATTATTATTATTATTTTTTATATGATGTAGTCCTTTGCTGATAGCTATATTTTCAAGATGATGTTGTAGTTTGCACCATTAACTAAGTGCTGAAAGTCACTGAGTCACATTTAGCCAAGCACTAACACAAATTATGGGGGGCAGTTATCTGTGCAGAAATTAAACTGCTACAGTTTCTTCATCACAATGCAATATCAGAGTTATATATTGGTAACAGGAATGTGTGGGATGTGGATGGGGGAGGGCTTTACCCAGCAAAAATGTTATTAGTAGATATTTGCTGCCTGTTAATGACTGAGCTTGAGAAATTAGGATATGATATGCTGACTTCTTGGCTTGTTTTGTGCTCACTTTTGATGACAGCTTATACTCAGTGTGGCTATGCTTTGACAGTAGGCCTTTGACAAAAGAGTCCATGTAAGAATGATAATAATATTCCCTTTGGCACACACATTGTCCCTTCACACTATCAGATCAATAACAGTACCCTAATTACCCATGAAATGGTTAGGGACCTGGGCTCACAGGTTGACCGTGACCTTAACTTCAACCACCACGTGTCTACCATTGTAAGGAAAGCTTTCCCCATAGTTCACTTGATTAGTAAAGGCATTGCCTCAAGAGCAAAAGAAGTTATAACCCCCCCCTATACTCGGCACATATCCGGCTCATAATTGAGTATAACACCCATTTAGTATGTACTGTACTAAGCACCTACAACAATTAGAGAAACCTCAGAGGTTTGTAACAAAGAAGATCAAGGGCCTCCAGCATGTGCCTTAGTATAACCAACTAAAATCTCTGTCACTACACTCCATATCATATAGACTTCTTAGGGGAGACTTATGCCTGGCCTACAGAGCAGCCCATGATCCAAACCTAATGAACTTACTGCATATCCATAAATCAAATGGGTCTAGGACTACCCATTCCAGGGACTTAAATATGGCCTGCGACTAAAATAGGACATGCTGGAGGGACAGATTTATCTTCCAGCAACTGCTACATCTTTGAAACAGGCTCTCAATTCATGTGAAACAGAGCACCTCTATGACACTGTTCAAAAGGAACTTGGATGAGTGGATGGGGCATCATAAATTCTTACCAGGGATAGCGGCCACAACCCTCCTGGACATGGGCAGTTATCACTAAATATTGGGCATTGACTAGTACTTCTACGTATTACATTGGATTGAAATGGCTACGCTTAAAATGACCACCGGGTGGATTTCCGAGTAATCTGCTATGATCTTATGATCCTGTGATAATAATAATAATGCATCTTGCATTTAACTGGACAGTTTGTATGTCATGTTTTTGGAGGAAACTCTGTTGCTGCTAGGCATGAAGAGTTAGCAAAATGGATCATAGAATCACAGGATCATAGGAGGTTATTAGGTTATCAAGCTAGAGGTCATTTGAAGCCCAGCCATTTCATCCCAATGTAATACCATAGATGTTCCAATCAATTCTCAGGATTGTAGTTAGTAATGACTGCCCATGTAGGAGGGTTGTGGGTGGACACATAATGAAGCTCCATCATCTATCCTAGCTAACAGCAGTATACAAAAAAAAATAGACTGACATAATATAATTAATGTCGGGATGTAATGCTGCCCCTTTTAGGGGCTTTGTTCCTGTATGTCATATTGTGTAGCACTGTGCTACAGTGGTTAGCTTTCCTGGTTCATAATACCAGTCTGATTGTTTGTGAGGAGCCTTCAGTGTAGAATCTGCACATCCTCTCAGGGTCCAAGAGGGATTTCTCCATGTTTTTCAGTTTCCTGTCACAGCACATAGACAAGCTGCATGGATGTTTTCATCCAAATTACCTGCAGGTGTGAGTCTTGTCCATCAGTGAATGTGTACATCCTGTGCTGCTTTGGCACCCCCCCCCCCGAATAGCAGTCCTCTTCCTCGTACTCTTTTTATGTCAGTATAGGCTATGGGTCTTTCCAAGACCCTAAAAGGAATTAAGCTTTTATGCAGAGAACGAATGAACAAGTGGATGAATGAATGAATGAATGAATGAATGAATGAATGAATGAATGAATGAATGAATTACTGAATGCTCATAATCAAAGAAAACCTGATGAAAATAGCAGATTTTAAAGACTGTAAAACATTGGTGAGTGAGATGACTTGTACAGTTTGACACATCATAAAAAACAGTGCAGTCCCCCTCCATGGTTTCCTTCATAATAATTTAATAACTTCCAGTTGTGCTCAAACATACAGAAAACCAGTTTGAATTCTATTTTAATAATCTGCCCCCTGTGATTCTTGCAGGTTGTTTAACTTTTTCATGACATGTTTGTCTGCCATCTGCTGCAGTGATGTTTGAATCCGTAACTATTGACATCTGACTGCCATTAAATCTTTAACAGCTGAGGCAGTCTTAACAAATGGAATGTGATATTAAATAAAGAATTATTAATATTTCTCTGTGTGAGGTAATTTCAGTTAGCAGTATCAACCTTTACTGTATAACTTACAGTAAATAACAAGACATGAGAATGACCAGTTTAAAATAACAAACCATAAATGTTTCTTTTCCAGATTCACATTAACACCTGTGGATGTAACATTTTAATAAGCAAAAGAATAACATTTCCCAGAAGTTTACGTATATAAAACATATAACTGCACAGCAATCCTGCATGTTACAATCAAGGCTGAAAAGCTTGAGGAATGTTAATTTTTAAGATAAAGAAGATTGCAGAGAGTAGGGTTTGACATAGCCCAGAAGGCAAAGCACATATAACTTCACAGAAATTAATCAATCCACAACCCTTTTTCCCATTTTTACATATGGGGGCCAGGTTTCACTTCAACAGTGATGATGATCTAGAGCCCAGGTTCACACCACTGGGTAGCTAGCCCTGCCATGGCTGTTCTTCAATACCATATACTGGCATGTGAACTCACACCTATGTCCAACTTAGAGTGTCCAGTCCACCTACTGCATGTCTTTGGAATGTGGGAGGAAAGCACAGCACCTAGAAGAAACTCACACATACAGGACATACAGACTCCACACAGAAGGCACCCCAGCCAAGAATCAAACCGAGAACCTTTTGCAGTAAGGCAACAATTCTATCCACTGCGCCACTGTGCTGCCCTTCACAAGAATTTATGAGCCTAAGAAAAATAAGGACAGGGTTTTTAGTCTACCTCAGTAAAAAGTCAGAGTAGTTTTTTTAATTTTTGGATCCTTTTGATTATAAAAAAATCACTGGGCCTTATTAACTGGGAGAGTTGTTTAGATCTATACATGCCCAAAGGAACTGTACATACTGTGATAGAGTGAATGAATCTGGGGAGAGTTGTTTAGATCTATACATGCCCAAAGGAACTGTACATACTGTGACAGGGTGAATGAATCTGGGGAGAGTTGTTTAGATCTATACATGCCCAAAGGAACTGTACATACTGTGATAGGGTGAATGAATCTGGGGGCAGTTGTTTAGATCTATTCTTGCCCAAAGAAACTGTACATACTGTGACAGGGTGAATGAGGCTGTAGAGTAAAATGGAATTAGGAATGATTAGGAGCTGGATGAGAACCCATGACAAATGAGATTATTTAACTTGTCTCCCAACCTAAGACATTACGAAATTCTTCTGTAGGCTCTTTTTTACTTCCCACTTTGTTGTCTCATCTTTTTCTTTTTTTAAAATACGTACCTTTTAACTTCACTTTTTATTTGAAAGTCATCTACCAACCTATGAGCCACAAAAGTCCTCTCTTCTGTGTATGATCTCTCCAGAAGTTATTTACACATATCACATCCAATGACCCTGCATTTTTTCAGAGATGCCCTTCCTACCTTCCTGTCTGGATATTGTCCTATTATCCCCACAAATGACATAATAGTATGAAAATCAATTTCCTACTGTTTTCGTCTCCCTAAATCTCATACACCTATTTGCACTAATGGAGTATACCCTCTTCTAACTGTACTCTGTACTAAGGTTTTAGAAACCTACCATGGATAATCAAGTCCTTATCCAACACATCTGAAAATGTTTTGCAAGTCTTTTACTTCTTCTCGTAAATCACAGTTAAAAATCCCACATACTTAATATTTATTGTTTTTTGTTTCATACTTAAACCTTGTCATAATTTCTTAACTAATTCCAGTATCTTTTAATTTGAAAAAAAGCATGTATAGAGGATTATTCTAGTCACTGATCAGAATGAGTTGGCTCTGTGTTTTGGAAATGCATTTCAAGAAAATCACCTTGTGATGCAAGATGAAGACATGATTTTTATGGTTTCCATTCAAACAGCACATAACATTGTGATTGCTGACCCCCCTTAGAACTGTTTTAGTAAATGGAACTGCTGGGGGGCAGTAGTTATGTGTAATGAAAATGCTGTACCAAGAAAACATTTTTTTTCATCCAAACTTTTAAAAGTCTGTCTGGCAGTTGGTGCAGAGGCTGAACACTGTGAGCTGTTGTATCTGTGGTACAGGGTTTTATTCTGACAGCCCTTGATTAGTTACTGGGAGACCTTGAAGAAGTCAGTTTACCAAACATTGCTCCTAGTTTTCTGCTGAAAAGGGTCTCTGGGTCTACCTGATTATCAAATGTGCATTATTATGAGCTAGAGGAAGGGTGAACTATAGTCTTTATGATACATCATCGTCTTGCACTGTAATTTTTGTTTTTTAAATCATGCTCTTTACCAAGTTCTGTGTCTCAGTTTCAGTTGTGTTACAGCATTTAAACCTGTTAGTTGATTTCTCATTCAGTTTCAAGGTGACAATTGGCACAAAACTGCAGTATACGTGACAGTGAGTGCTTTGCTAATAACGGCAACACCTATCGCTGTCATAATATGGTTGTTACTTATGAACCTCACTTTACTATGGTTAGGTGATACAGTAAGTAACATTGTTACCTCAGCAAGAAGTTCACCAGTTTGGTTCTCAGGTGGGGGGTGCCTTCTTTGCTGAGTCTGTATGTCTTCCCTGTGTTCATGTGGGTTTTCATTAAGTAGTCTGGTCTCACTTCACATCCCAAAGACATTCAATAGGTAGATTGCTAACTTTAAATTGTCATTAAGATTGGTGTGTAATAAGAGAGAAAGGATATTTCAATTCTGTGTTTGCTTGTAAACTCTGTGGATAGTGTTGACTGTTCAAGGAGGTCACTATAAGTGTGGAATCACTGGACAGCATTGGATGGATAAAACATATTTGGTGCACTCCTTGTACTATAAATTAATTATTTTATACTTCTGCATTACTCTACACTCAAATATTAAATACACAGCTATAAGAGCTAAAAATGTTTCCCAGTTTTGTAACAGAATGTGTGAGGTATTCCTAATCCAGCATAGAGTCTCTGAATGGGTCTACTACATTAGACCGACAGTCCACAACACCAACACCCACAACACTGACACCACAAGAATGAAACCGCAAAAACACGAAAGTTCACATGCCCGACAAACCACAATACTGACAGTTAACAAAACAAAATGTTTGCTGTTCCACACAACACACACACAGCACAAGCACAGCAACAACCTAAAAATCTACACTACACCTTACACACAGCTATCTATGCACTAACCTTAACCCAAACCCTGACCCTAAAGTCCGTCACTATCACACACTTACCTTACCCGCACCCTAATCCTAACTCACTTAATCCAGCCCTAACCCTCAAGTCCATCACTATTGCACACTTACTTTGCCCGCACCCTAACCCTAACTCACTTAATCCGCCTCTAGCCCTCAAGTCCCTCACTATCGCACACTTACCTTACACGCATCCTAACCCTAAATCCCTCACTATCGCACACACACCTTACATGCACCCTAACCCTAAATCCTTGACTATCTCGCACTTACCTAGTCGCGCTCACACATTTCCCATGTCGGTGTTTTCGCTGTCGGGATTCCGAGTTGTTGGTTATCTGCTCCATCGGTCTTCTGGCATCAGTGATGTCATTGTCGATCTTCCGAGCTTTCATTCTAATGTAGGGAACCCCTCTGAATAATCCTTGTTTCCAAAGGACGCTATCCAGTGCCATCCTTCTGTTTCCTGCTGTCTTTCATGTTTCACTCTTTTGAAAGATTTGATAGCCTGCAAATAAATTGTTTGACATTCTTGTGTTTAGATTATTATAACACCTCTCAGTGTAAATGTTTCTTTGTATAAATGCATTTATGAAATTTACATTTAATTATAGTTTTTTCATCCTCCTTTATCTTTCCATTTTCTTATACATCTTTCTTTTTTCTCCCTTCTTTTCTTTCATTCTCAATTGTCTCTCTACCCATATTGTTTATACGTTTTTGTCATTCTCTTCTGCAATATGAGAACTTTCTTCTCCATCTTGCAATGCCTGAAACTAATTAGTTCTCCTCTACCGCATCTTCTTCTTCCTCCTGCAGTTCTTCACATTGCCCATGTCCTTCTTTATAGTTTTTCTTGTTATACATTCACTTCCTATTTACAACTTCGACTTTCATGATTTTGAATCTTTGAGCAGTTGTCAAAAATTAACTTTTTTCCTTCACTTCGTGGACTGGGTTTGCACTGATGCCAAAAGTGACCTTCCCTGCAAGACAAGCAACATTTTTTCAGTGTCTGCTCATATATCACTGTTTGAGGCAGAGATGTCATTTAAAGGTTGTCTAGTATACTTCATAATTTCCCTCTGATTATTTATTATAACAGTACTGTATAAATGGGTAACCTTTGTTCTTTCATTAATTTGACCCACATTTTCATTCTCCTCTCCATATTTCACTCTTTTTAATGGGTTTTATCTTTTTAATGGTTTGGGAGGGTGGCCTAATGGTTAAGGTGTTTGTCTTACAAATACAAGGTGCAGGGTTTGAGTCTCACAAGGGATAATTGGCTAGGCTTAAAAGGGCTCGAAGGGCAGTTAGCCTAGTACTAATCTATGAACCTAAAACAGTCCCTGCATTGAATATTGACTGTGCTTTCTTTTTGTTAACTCCTGCTAATGATAGCCATAAGTAAGAGTCCTATTGCACTGCATAATTTTTTTATCTCCAATCTCCTTAAACAAAATGCCATATCTACATCTCATTAAAATAACACATTATTATATGATTTCATTGATATATGAATTATATCCCTTAATTTTTCCACATCAGTTGCCAATGGTTCCAGTACTTTATCTCACATAATGAAATCAAATCACATCATTAAGTTTTAGTAGCTAACCTCTGCCCTCTTGTGCCATAATCATAGTTTTATTACCAGGCCTTAATGACAGTCATTTAAGAATGGACAGTGAAAAGGGATGGCCACTGTAAGGACTTCACCTACACTACACTTCTCACCATCAGTTCATCTGATGTATTTGCTCACTATGGCATTCTTTGGGTCATATTCATAAAAGTTACTATACAAGGCTACACTGCATGGCCTCGACTGGTATAAAGGGGAAAGTGAAGCCCAGAGTGTTATTGCTGTATGTTGCAGTGACTTACAACAGATTTCCCAGCAATATAGAAATGAGAGATCCTGTCATTATTAACCATGGGAATTGGCCCCCCCATGCACCATGCACAGCCTTGCAATTTCAGAAGTTGAGAGTGTAGTCATTCACAGAACCCCATACTACTTGACTTCCACACAGAGGAACATTAGCATACAGAGCAGTTCATTAACTCTAGTGCACCTTTCTTACCTACTTACTTTCCCCTCTTACCTGCGTATCTTATCCTCTTACCTACTTACCTTACCTTACTGTCTTACCTACTTATCTTACCTACTTACCTTACCGTCTTACCTGCTTACCTTACCTTTTTACCTGCTTATCTTACCTTCTTACCTGCTTACCTTACCTTCTTACCTACTTCTGTAGGGAATCAGCATGGTTCTGTAATACAATGTCCTTCCAAGCAAAGCAAAGAGTAACTACTCTGAAGTGTGGTTTGTTAAATGGGGCACCGGTCCACAGTCATTTAACTGTTTCAGCAATTTGCTACAATTCACAGCAGTATTTGATAGTATTCAGTACCACAGTAATTCTGCATGTCTCTGAATCTAATTTTTAACAAGTGAAAGTGAGCAGATAGTTTTGGTCTGATCAAGCAAATGTTTCTGAATGCATGGCATTATATAGTCAGCATTTTATCCATGCTGCCACTTATAACAAATGCCAAGTGTCCTCAGTAAGCCATTCTGTATTACAATGCCAGATACCTCATCTTCCCAGTTCTGTTACCTGGTTTTATGGTTACTGTTTGCTGCATAATGCAGACAGAACTCAGGTAAGAAAGACAAAACCATTCATTAACATTTTTTTTATTTCTTTTATTGTAGGATAATTCTTCTGTGACACCTTTTCTACAAAAGCCATCAGAAATAAACTAGAATTTTTATAACTGCCACAACTGTGTACAAACATTTTGTTTTTTTCTGTACAAACTTTTCCCTTAACTGGAAGTAGTTGTGGCGAGTTTAACGCAGTCAATAAAATAGGCACTAATACCACCTCAATTGCATATTTTACATAGTCAGAAACTACACTTCATGCATACATTAATAGATGCTTCTGTTCTTTTAAACCAGTATTTACAACTACCTCTGGCAATGTATGCCGGGATTTCTCTACCCTCTCCTCGAGTTGCATCCTTTTCTTTACTAAATTACCCTGCATTCTAAACAGCACCCTTTTTGTCTCCTTTCTCCCCTGTCCTTTGTTTTCAGCTCAACTCCTTACACATTCACTTTAACAATGCAATGCCTCTATAGCATACTGCATTGCTACTTTGCCTTCTGCCATGTGAGTACAAACACCTCAGTCTTTTCTCATGTCCCAGTCCCAACAACCCCTTCACTTTGTCGGTTAAGTCCAAGTTACAGGCACTCTACCAGCTTATTTTTGTTTTGTCTCTATGACTAATAAAGCTGGGCATGGGGCTCCCATTTCATTCATATCAGAGTACTGCACAGGGAAACCCCATGACCTTAGGTTCTCTGGAGTACAGCATCTTGTTATTCCTAGAAATAGTATTTTTGGCAAGATTTTGATTGATTTTTCCTTAAGTATAATTCTGACCCCAGATTTTTTTTCCTGTCTACAGTTGGACACTCCTCCTTGCATGAAATTTTGGATTGACTATGCTAGCTGAAATTCCCCCTGAATTCACATTATAGCAGCTTGGTAAGAGGACCGTGTAAACAGCAGACTAGGTGCACACATGGAATGCACTTTTTCAAGCTTTTCATTTTATAAGGTAGAGCAACAGCACCAAAAAGCATTTTTGCCATGGGACAGGAGCCCCTGTGTTCTCATGTGGGGGCTTTCACCATGCCATACCCTCTTACTTTATTACTGCCACTTCTAGGTCACTCTGATTACTGACCATCAATGTAACCTTTATAGTACTTATTCTCTGAGGTATTCTGTCCACAAGTGACCCACATCTCACGATCATGGTAGTATGTATAATCTTTAACAATAATAACAAAACAACAGAAAAGTAAACACCAACTTTACCCACTATGCCCAAACAACTGTGAGTTGTGCTTGGCTGATGTGAGCAGGTGAATGCAAGCAGTATTATTTTAATGGGTTACTGACTACCCATATACATAACTATGCATTTATGCTGATGAAATCCTTGTGGCCACATATTCATATGCCCTTCAAGCTATATAAGGTATGAATTGCTTCATGCCTCCACCAGTCATAAAACTATTATATGAATGTATGACATTGCTTTTTTTTGGCTTGTAACTCTAATTCTTTTCTTACCAAGCATTTTATTTATTTATTTATACATTTATTTTGTGATCATTTGCTGAATATACAACAACTATTGAGTTCAAACAATTTTACAAACAAAATGAAACAGCCGCTATATGGGAATAATAGATAACTTTGCATAAAGACAATCTTAATCCATTTAAATGCATTACTAATATATCTGTCTAATGCAAACACAATATTAAAAGACAGGAGTGAAAAAAGGTAAAAAAGAGATAAAAAAATAAATCGGGTAGATAAGCATTACACTCTTTACAAATTCCCTTAACATATCGCACTTTACATGAGTCAACAATGTAAAAAGGCATAGGCCATTACTTATTTCAGTCCACTATATCTATGTTTCTATATGACCAGGATTCTAGATTAAAGCATAATCTATTGAATAACCTTAAACAGTTACTGGGAATAGACATACCTCTCAATTGTCCAGATTTTAGCAGAATGTCCAGATTTTTGCTTCATATTTTGTTCTGATCCTCATTAAAATTGTGAATTCCTGACAAATCACTGAGGACTGAAGTCATTAAATAATAACAGACATTTGATTTTCAGACTTTATATCCTTCAGAAAATTTATGCTAATTCAATGCCTGCTATTCTAACAACTTTATAAGTTTAAAAGAGTAATATTTAAAACCTGTCCCTATTCATAGGCTTTTGTCCCACCATTGTTTTTGGGTCTGTCTAGATTTCTTGTGCTAAGCAGTTAAAAGGTATGGGAATAGATTTCCAATGCTGGAAATTTACTAAGGTGAGTATCACATGGCAGATCCACAAAAATAATTGCTTGTTCACCTTAGACTGAATGGAGGAGGGGGGGGGGTCAAGTAGCCAAAAAATATAGATTTTGCTTCTCCAGCAACAGTAAACATGCTCAATTCAATCATCTGTGACCAAATGGGAATGAGCAAAGGGCAATATTAAACCATATGCGCATAATCAGCATCTTATGAAAAATTGTGATATTGTTGTGGCTTTGCGGTAAGCAAAGTGTCAGTACCCGTGGCTTTGTAGTGCAGTGAGCAAAAGTTAATTTATGTTAAAAGGTCTAAAAACCTTTCTGGTTTATGATATCGTATTATAAGCCAGCATTTTATAGCTTATTATACAATGATTTCAAAAATATCTTCCTCAGAGTTACTGATGTTTCTGGGCTTTGTGTATATGAATTCACCAGGTACCTTATTTGCTGGCCTGCTCATGGAATGTCAGGAATTACTAGTGCATTGACATGTGAGGTCTCACTGAAAAGTCTGAAAGGGTAAAATAAAGGTAGTGTACAATTTAGAATATATAGCAGTTGTAAAAGCAATATTAAAAAGTATGACCAAACAGGTTTGCTATCAGTATTCTTGTCACTTGGCTAATTTCCTCAGCATGGAAATTACAATATGCCACCATCTGATATTTAAACAATATGGCATTTTAGAGTATTGATGACTGTAGATTTATCAAGACTCATACTGTATTGTCATGATGCATAACAATGGTAGTGCTTTCCTGTGGGTTATTCCCGAGTTTGTCACTGTTATGTGTCGTGTCATGCTGAATGAAATTATAGGATTGTATTGCTCCATTTAATAACAGTAAGTAAAGAATAGTGCTGGCAAGAAAAACATATCTGGAATTTTTCCTTACAGAGTAAAATTATGTAGTATATAGACACCTGCCTGAAGGATAAAAGAAAATAATTGTCTCTTTCAAAATGACTTAAGGAATGTCTGTTTTCATTTCTGTGAAACTCTGAAAAAATGTGAGCAAAATTGCAATGGTTTCTATTGCAAATTATAAACCAGATAAATGTGTGCAGTGCATTATGTGGAAAACAGAACTTAGTATTTCTATGACAGGTGGAAAACAGTTCTGCAGCTAATGCTTCATTTTCAAAATTCTAAAATGGCATGGAATTTGTAAAATTTAGTATGGCTAAAAATGAAACTGTATTATTAAACTGGGAAAAGCGTACATTAAATTCTTACCAAGGAATGAACATTGTCTAGCACGGAATTACATATAGGTAATGCCCACTGAAAAACAAGTCCAGCACTTCACGGCAACATATTAAGGTGCTGTGATGCTCTGACAGTTAAAAATGCTAACAGTCACCATTCTTTTATGCTCACTAAGAAATGCTTTTGCTGTTTAGTGAGCATAAATTAAAATAAATCGATAGGTAAAAATAAAAAAGTAGAAAAGAGTGAGTGTATCTGTGCTTGTGTGCATGAAAACAAAGGTGAGACTGAAGGAGAGTGAGTGGTCAGGTAGTGGTGCAATTAAGGAGGAGGACGGAATACCTCTCTCACTCTTAGCTCAATAAATCTGGACAAAGCTCAGCATAATTGGGGTACAAAAGCATAGAAATAGACACAGATTTTAAGTATCATTCTTATAAATGTAAAACAGTGCTAGAATAAAAGGAATATTGTTAGTTTGCATTTTATGAAAGCTATAAAGTCTGAAACTCAAATGAATGACATTATCTAGGGAGTTTACCCCCAAATGAGTTGACTGCAAATTACAAATTGTTTGAGGAGCACTCCAAAAAATGAGGTAAAATTATGGATATTCTATGAAAATCTGGACAGTTGATAGATATGGAGTTATGAATCTTTTAAAGGCTGGTATTAAGGTACACTGTATCTGAATGTGTTTGTGTGTGTGCATTAATTACTTACCAAACTTGTATTCTAGATGTAAAATACTTCCTCCATCAACAGTTACATAAACGACAGTAAGTTTGAAACATTAGGAGGAGGAACTTTTTTTACATTAAAAATATACAAAAATATAATAATATAGTAATAAAAAATAAGTAAAATAAGACAATTTTACAGACAGCCCATGTTCTAAACACAATAATGCACTCCAGTGTGTGTGTGTTACTGTTTAAATAACACCCTTCCAGTGGTGTAGAGGTCCACCACCTGAAAAGTTGAGCCTCAGAACACCCCTGGGTTGTGTTATATACACAGGGACATGCACTATCTGGGGCAATATTGCTTGCTGAGTAAATATCCTGTATGCAGAGCAACCAGGAATACAAGTGTTCATCCCATTTTACACTAACTGCTTTTCACTAACTCATGATATTTATAATGCAGTCTCTCAACTGTCCCTCTTTTGTATGAAGGTTCCTATTGTTATGCCTGATTTACCCTTGCACACGATGTCCCTAATTCCTAAAGTGTATTCCTGTTTTCAGGCTTCATTTACCCCTTCACAGAATTTTCTGAGTCCTCATTACATGTGATTCTTGAAGCTGTGTGCTACCCAGAAACCCACACTACATAAAAAACTTACTAGTGGCAACAGTAATTTAAAGAAAGAGTACACACATATTGCATCTCCTTTTTTCTGAGGTAAAAATAAATTATCTTTTGTGGTAGAATTTTGCAATACAATTATTAAAGTCTACAGAGTTTACATTATCTGTTTGATAATGTGCTTACATTTTTCCATCATTTTTGTCACTCTGTTTTTAAACATGTTTCTGAGTGCTAACCCACATTCCTATTAGAAGCAGGAAGAGTTGAGTGCTATTTAACATTTGGATTTTATGGTAATTAGATATCCAGATTTTTAGCTGCATATACCTACTTTTCAAGGGTCTTTGTTCTTAATGTCAATGTCTGCAGGTTGAGCAGTATATCACTTTCTTAATTTACACATTTGGAAGTGATAATGCTTTGTGGTGTTAAGGAACGTCTCCATAAAGTTTGCCCTTACAGTTGTTTGCTGTTTAAACTAAAGTGTTTATAGAGCAGTTTAACACAGTTCTTAAAACAAGAAACATTCATGAATTAAAATAATGTGTTGCGTGGATATCAAGTGTCTGTTACAAATAATTGTCAAATGTCTCAGTATTGACAATAACCTGCACATGTGTTTTTATTAGTATTCTTAACAAAGCATGTAGCTGAGAGGTCTGTTAGTTCTGTAAAACTGCTGTAGTGATACAGTAGCATTTGTGATTAAAACATTGATAAGCATGCTCTTAAATATGGTCCAAGTACAGATATCGTGATCCCACTCCTCTTCACTCTACGACTAGTATATATTCACCTTCTCTCTAGCACATCAGTTCCTCCTGCTGTCACTTTAGCCTGTGCTATCCCTACTTTAAGCCTTCTGCCTCCTTATTTTCCCTTTAAACTAATTTCCTCTCTCTGCGAATAATCTTACCTATTATATAAAACTTCTATTCCTATACTAGTACTATGATTTTAAACAATTCTTCACTGTTATTATCAATATATGTAATGTTATTGCCAAATTATTGTATGCAGTTATTACTTTATTTAATGTGCTACCGCTGCCTTATATACTCTGTATGGATTGTGCATAATTTTTCTTTGTATGTAATTACATGTGGAGCTTTTCTCCCTGGGCCTCCACTGAAAATGATCTAATTTCTGTCCCAGTGGGCTTTCCCGGTAAGCAAATGCAATAAATAAATAAATAAATAAATAAATAATCACTTATATAATTGCAACATTTCTAGAAACTTCTTTGGAATAACACAAAGACAGACCCTCTGAAGTAGGAAAAAAGAGCTGGCTCACCTATTTATTCTGTGAAATAATTTATCAGTTTTTGGGTTTCTTAATTTAAACACTTTCTGAAGTCTTCAAGCTATATGAACACTGTTACACAAAAGAAGTATGTTGTCAAGCAGCAAAATTAATTTCTGATCTGTTTATGAACTGGGCAGCCCTGGATCTGACAAGTGACAGCAGTCTGAGAACTTACATGACAGATATCAAGATTTTCTTTGACATCTGGTTTTTAAAGACAAATGCATTTTGACAGCGAATTAATATATCCTTAAAATAAGAATGCCTCAGACAGAATAAGAAAAAATGCCATTTACAGAGAATTGAGTATAACTAAAATTATATGCATAGCCAGGTGGTGTGTGTGTGTGTGTGTGTGTGTGTGTGTGTGTGTGTGTGTGTGTGTGTGTGTGTGTGTGTGTGTGTGTGTGTGTGTGTGTGTGTGTTATGTCTATGTGTTTATATGAACACTGGTAAGATACTTTATATTCCGGATGTTGTGTACTAAAAGAGTTCAGAAAATAATAAAGTATGTCTTTGCTATAACAGTTCTGAAAAAAAGGAGTCAGCCTCCCTGTGTGTGTGTGTGTGTGTGTGTGTGTGTGTGTGTGTGTGTGTGTGTGTGTGTGTGTGTGTGTGCACATGTGTGCGTGTGCATCTGTTTCATTCTCTGTTTCAATAGTTTCTTCATAAAAGTTTTGTTCATAAAAGTTTTGTGGTATAATGTTAAGTGAGGAAATGTTCATTCCTGATAACATGCATAAGAGGTTTAAATATGGATTGAGCTGCCCAGCATAATTTAGAATTTGACATTTTTTATTTATTTATTTATAAAAGGTTGTGTTAAATTACTGAATATTTATTAAATGACAGTCAGTGTTATTATGTTAAATGAAGAAAGGAAATTGATACTTTTTCCCTTTAAAGAAACTCCTTATATGGACTTTGGCACCGAATATTTGAATTCCAGTTTAATGTCATTTCCATAATAAGTAAACAGTGAAATATATACCAGTATAAATTCAGAAATGTATTTTTAATAAAAGTGAAAATATAATCTACTACTATAATATTCAGCACTCTAGCCTCCTTCAACCTCAACTCTGCAGCTCTCAACTGGTTCTTTAGCTACCTTACTAATCGACAGCAGGCAACTAAATGGGAAATAAACTCTCCACACTTCTCAGTCTCTGTTGGAATTTCTCAGGGTTCCATCCTTGGTCCTCTCCTTTTTATTATATTCACAAATAATCTAAACATTGCCACTAAATCGGCTTCTATTATTCAATATGCTGACAGCATTACTCTTATTTGCTCTGCTCACACACCCCAAGAACTCCAAGATAAACTGCAATAGTCGTTTCTAGATATTGAATACTAGATAGATAGATACTTCAACTCATCCTAAACCCAAACAAAACAAAATTAATGATCTTCTCTAACAGGAAATTCAAAGCAAAACCACCTCCTCTCTCCATCTACTCCACTAATGGCACTATAATAGAACCAGTTAACCAAACAAAACTACTTGGTGTAACGATAGACAACAACCTAACATTCAATAAACACATCACTCACAATTAAGAAAGTTCACATCAATCTTGGTGCTCTACATAGGACCAAACCTTACCTTACTCAAAATGCCAGACCAGCCACAGCCAGATCCCACCTCCTATTTACTCTTCTCTACTGTTGTCAACATTTCACTAACCTGCACAAGTCTGATTTACATCTACTTGATTCCTGCTATAACAAAATAGCAAAATTTGCTGCTAATATACCCAACAGGACCCATCATTGCCTTGCTCTCTAAAAACTACACTGGCTTTAATTTCCCAATCTGTTATTGGTCAATCAGCTCACCACTACCCACTCTGTTATCCACAAACCCGAAAACTGCCCTGCACCCTCCAAACTAGTGCAACTAAATACCACCCCGGGACCCTTAGATCATACAATAAACTTATACTCAAGGTTACAAAGTCCCATAATTACTTCAGTGACTCTCTCTTCTCCTTCAAAGTAGCCAAACAGTTGAACCTATTACCCCAGAATATCTTAAAAAACACAGATCGTCATAGCTTCAAAAAACTCCTAAAGGAATACTTTAATCAACAGTGGCTATGCTTCTGTAATACTCCTGGCTAGTTTCTCATGCCTTTGATCAAATGTTTTCTATTCTTCTATCTTCTTGTCTTACATCTACCAAATGAAAATACCACAATGGTGTTTAGTTATATATCTAATGAGTTTCATATTACTGTCTGTAGTAAGGCTTAGGAAATGAAATGTTTTCTGTTTTACATTCACCTTTTTGTAAATTGTGATTATTGGTAACTGTCAAACTTTTTGTATATTGTTTCTAAATCGTTTAAAAAATGTTGTAATCTTTTTGTACTATTGTTATGGAGGTTTTCTCCCCGGGTCTTCGTTAAAAATGAACTAGTTCCCCAGCTGGACTCTACCTGGTTAACAAATATAAATAAAAAAAATAATCAATATACTATTGAATTTTTTCAGTTATTTATGCTTTCAAACACTGTTAGTACTGTTATTACAACTTCACGTTTGTTGATAGGATTAGTCACATAGGCCTCTAGGGAGATCTCCACTGATACGGTTTCTGACTGGGGTAATTAAGCAAGGACATCAGGGAAAATCCATTACTGGCAAGTAGATAGGGGTGGTGAGCCTGTTCCAAGATGATGAGGCTACATACCCAATGATGAAGAAACAGGAGAATGGAATTGTTGCCCGGGACTACTGTTCTTGGCACAGACAGTTATTTGGAAACAATAATTATATTGTAGGAGAACCACAATTTCCTTTTTTTTCTGGAGACACAGCTTTTTTTGAACGCAGAAGAAAGACAGTAACCCAAACATAGAAAAGTAATTATGGTGAAATAAAATATCAATAGCTTAGATAAATATGCAACATTAGAGATAGTTGTTCTCATAAAGTAAATAAAAATATCTATAGCTCTTAATCATTAGGACCCAATGTTATAGATACTCATTTTCTTTCCAGTCTAGTAATTTAGAGATGCAATTCTTCTTACAAAGTCTCCATGTACATTTTTTCTAAAATCTGAACATCAAAGTCATGATATTTGCTCAGAGCTGGTTCACATATTTCTAATGACCAAAACATTGCATCTTCTATTGATGGGAATTCCAATCTGACCACAGCAGCAGAAATAGACTTTACATGTCTTGATTATTGGGTAATTCCCAATGGAGATGCCAGGGATGCACTCCCTTCTAGCTTCATTTCAAGTAAGTGCCCCTATCCCTCCTTCAGTTGGATTACTGTTTCAGAGTACAGTACCAGACATGACCTCTGTTAATGAAGATAAAAGCCATAGCTGGGATATTCTTAATTGTTGCTCTCTAACTGAAGTATTATCCCAAAACTGCTAAAGGCTTGTTTTACCAACATGCCTTCTAATTTCGCCCAAGTTTCTCCAAATAACCCTAGATTATATATGAATATAAGCTGATATCACTCAGATAGTGAACCCCTCCGTATTCCTTGACACCTCACATATCCTTTATAAAACTTAAAGAGTTCATTCTGGGGGATACTCCTACTAATACTTATCATCCAAATTTATTGCTACAGTAGACGGTGCCATTTTCTTTTGTCTTCTTAGAATCAACAACCTTTTGTCTTTCCAAATTGGCCAGATTGTAGCTACCTTGCCTACCTTATGATCATGGTTATACCAGATTCTTTCCCAGTAGAAGTCATTATACCTTCAACTCATGACATACATTTGCTGTCTAAACCACCTCAATGTCATGCTATTCTTTAGTCATTCATTCCTAACAATTTTCTTTGATGCCTGTAGTATTATTAACATTTCAGGAAGTCTTCAGTGAATGGGTTTCAGCAGTCTGGCATAAAAAATGGTTGCTGCTGGTGTAATGAATAAGGTTTTTCTTTACACCCCTAGATCACCTATTGCATGTTGGATAAGTAGCTTCTTTCTAGCTATTCAAGGAAGTCTAGAGTCTCAAATATATTCTAATAATGGGATGATGTTTAGTTAAGAAAAGATGTTTTAGTAACAGCCATATCTTTACTGCCTAGAGTTTGGCTAGAAAATGGCATTTCATTCTTTAATTTAATCCTAAACTCATTTACCAAGGGGGCTCATTTTAGTCTCCTTTACCAAATCAAAAGAGGCGTTCAAACTAACGTCCAAATGTAAGTACCTTACTCCTTAGCTTCACATAACTATGCAAGAAATGTCTGAGCTTTTTGGGGGTTTACTTAAAGGAAAGAAAAACATTTTGTCAGCATTAAGCCATAATCCACATAAAGTACAAGGTAGCTGGTATACCCTAGGAATTTCTACCAGTCTTACCACTGGATTATGTAACCATAATATGCAGTCATCATTGAATCATGCCAAACTCAGTCTATCGTAGTTTGTTTAAGGAATGCCCTGATGTTTATATTGCAGAGCTATGCATATTTTAAGGATCTCCACTGTGAAGATGAATAAAAGTGGGAAAGAGGCATCCTTGCCTATTTGCTGTAATGACCATAACAAGGGTGGAACTTATAGGAAGATATTGGATGGTATTACTGAACTTGAGAAAATTCCAGTTGGTGCCATACAGCATTGCTTCCCATAGAAATTCATAGTTAAGAGAATCAAATGCTTTATTAAAGATGACAAAGAGTAATATTGATGGTAGATGGACAAATTCCCTTACATACACAAATTAAAGAGCTATGTCTTACTGGTATGTATTTATGAGTGTGTGGATTACTTATTCTCAGTGCCATCTTAGGTTCATAGGTTCATAGGTTCATACTAGACTATCTGCCCAAGGGCATTTATAAGCCTAGCCCATAGTTATGTGGCTTTCGCCACCCCTTTAGTTTGAATAAAAACTATGCCTATCATTTTGCTGTGCCTCTGTCAAGCAGTGACACTGAAGTAATCCCTGGGGTATATCTGCAATCTCCCATCCATTGGTCAAGATTACTCTTGAACAAGGCCAGAGAGGTGCTCTGCCTCACATGTACCGGGATTTTGTTCCACAGCATAGGGAGTCTCTGGGTGATGAATCTGTCCCTCCAGCACATTCTATTTATAACCGTGTCAAGGTTTAAGTCTCCGCCCTTGTGGTTCTGAGGGATCTAGATTTTTTGAGGTGAAGCATATTCATCAAATCTGGGTTTGACATGGCCTTATATGTCAGGCACAGGTCACCTCTGAGCAAGCGGTATGAGACTGAATAGAGCTGGAGTTCTTTCAGTCGGGCAGCATAAGACATATTTTTGAGACCCTTTATCCTTTTGGTGAGGAACTTTTGGGGCCTTTCAAGCTCCAGCAGGTGTCTGGTCAGATACATTCGAACGGGCATTGTACTCAATCATAGGTCTAATGAGTGATGAGTACAGGGGACGATGACCTCCCTTGATCTAGATGTGAATCCCTTCATGATCAGGTGGGCGATATAGAAGGTTTTCCTAACTACTTTAGCAACATGAGTGTCAAGCGAAGGCTACTGTCAACCTGGGTCCCCAGATCCCTGATGACTTTTCTGTGCTCAGTGGATTGCCACCTATATGGTAGCTAGGGGTAACCTTGTTTTTCCCGAAGGGTATGACTATGCATTTTTTGGCGTTTAACTTCAGGCCATGGCTCTGGCACCAGTTATCCATTTCTGTGAGGCCCTTCTGGAGGATATCTGTGTCAGATGTGTTTTCGACTATGGCGCCCAGTTTGCAGTCATCTGCTAACTTTGTCAGCCATAACCCTCCTGTGTTTGCTTGTACTTCAGAAAAGTAGATGCCAAACAAGAGTGGACCCAGGACTGAGCCCTGTGGGACACCACTTGTGACAGGCTTTGAGTCTGACATGGCTCCAGCAACTCTGACCCTGTGGGTTCTGTCACTTAGCCAGTTTGCAACCCATCTTGTGATGTATGGGTTTACATTCAAGCTGATGAGTTTTTCGATGATACCTGAGTGGGGTATTGTGTCGAAGGCCTTTGCCAGGTCGAGGTAGGCTGTATGGACTGCCTTTCCCTCATCAATGGCCTTGGTGACTGTCTCGAAAAAGTCAACCAAGTTTAAGAGGCAGGATCTGCCTTTGACAAAGCCAAACTGGGTTGGATACAAAGTCTGCAAGTTCCCTATGTCTTTATTTATGAGTTCCATTATGATCCTCTCCATGGCTTTGCAGATAAGGCTTGTCAAGCTAATGGGGCGGTAATTTCCAGGGTCTGTGGAGGCACCGCCCTTATGAAGTGGGATCACAGTCGCCGTCGCCACTCCTTGGGTACGTATCCTGAGGTGAGGCTAAGATTAAACAGCTGTCCTAACTGTGGGTTTAATTCCTCATTGAGTTCGTGAAGCACACAGCCGGGGACACCATCCGGTCCCATGGATGCTGTGTTTTTGCCTTAGTGAGGGCAGTTCTCACCTGGGCGTTGGAGATGTTTGGGGGCTACAATCCTCTGGAATAGATATCTCTCCTTTTGGGGGAGGGGAGAAGTTTGCACTGAACCTGTCAGCCAGTATGTTGGCAATGTGTGTAGGTTCAGTAATTTTCACATCATTTTGAACTAATTCTGAGCATATCTGGGAGTTTCCTCCTAGGTTTCTAACATAGCTAAAGAAGGCCTTATGATTCTCTTTAGAGTCCTTGGCGATTTTTCTCTCAAAATTTGCCTTGGATGATTTTATGAGAGCTCTTAGTTTTTACTTATAATGATCAAAGGTGTCTTACCTTTCAAGGATTTTGCTCTATCTTGTAGTAGCTTCCTCCTTTTGTTGTAGAGCTTGTTTATGGCTGGGGTCCACCAGACTGGACGATTGCCTTTGGTACAGAGAGTCTTAGTTTTGTTTGGGATTGCCTGATCCATGCAGTCCTGTAGGTGCTGGTAGAAGGCATTTGTAAGTGATTCAGCGGTTTGAGTAATGTTTACCACTGGCTCAGGGGCCTTAAAGGAGACTACACTAGTTTTAGAAGTGTGAAATCAGCTTTTGAGAAGTTTTTCACTGTGGTCTTTTTGTTTCAGGTGGGGGCGGGATGAGGACCTCCAGTGAGATTAGTTTATGATCTGATCTCACCAGTGAGGGGTATACTTCCGGTGTTGAACATTTTGATCCCATGTTCGTGATGATGAGATCAAGTATGTTTTCTCCTCTTGTGGGGATGGTGACTAGTTGTTCCATGGCATTTGAGTTTATGAACTCCAGGAATCTTTGGGTTAGAGTGTTCGGGCTTGAGTAGTGTTCCCAGTCTATATTAGGGTAGTTGAAGTCACCTAGTATGATGGTGTTTGGAGATACATTTATCCCCTCCAATGTTTTCAGGAAGGCCATGTGAGGTTCCTGAGTTTGAGAGGGTGGCCTGTAACATGCTACAAATTGCAGAGCAGTCTTGCCTATGGTTAATTGCACCTGGATGGTCTCCGATGCATCGTGCGTTGCCACCAACCTTGAGGTGTGGGTGTCCTTTATGAATATGGACCCCCCCCTCCTTTCTTGGTGTTGTCCGGATTTTGGGGCCAGAACGCATGATATGAGGTGAAACCTGTTAGTGCTGGGGTGCTCTCAGGAGCCTTGAACCAGGTTTCTGTCACAGCACAGACATCGATGTTTTCCATATTGAGAAGGGCCTTGAGTGCGTGCATCTTGAGATTGAGACTTCTGGCATTGAGCAGCATTACCCTTAGTTTTTTTCCTTTTTGGTGTTCTAGGGTGGTAGGTTTAGAATTTGAGCCTTGCCTAAAAAAGGCACTATGGGGGTGGCAAGAGCCTTTGCCAATATCCGGAAGCCCAGGGGTGACAGGTGCAAGCCGTCCCGAAGCAGCGTGGCTTGTCCAGCATGTCATCCCAGGCAGACAGACATTGGATCCCCTTTGAATGACACCAGAATTTAAGCCAATTATTAAAGCTGATCATCTTATCACTGTATTGTGGCATCATTCTAGGTGAAGGTAGGATACTGCTCAAGGTCAGGGTCATACCTGCCTGGGCTACATAATCAGAGAGCTCCTCGATGTCCCTTTTCATGTAGTCCAAGGAGGTATGTCTCAGGTCATTGACACCAGCGTGGACAATGACTGAGTTGTACTTGTACCTGCTGTTGAGAGACCTGAGTGCTCGCGTTATGTGGCGGATTCTAGCACCCGACAGGCAGCTTACTGTGACCTTCTCTTTACTCAGTCTGGTGAGCGGGACGTCAGTGTGTCTGACTATGGAATCACCAATGACAAGTGTGTCTGGCATTTTGTTTGGCCTTAAGGGCTGAGACTGTTTGACACTCTGACTGTGTGGTCTATGTGTTGCATGTGTTGGGTCGTGAGGTGGTAGTTGTTTGGGTGTCTGCTTTGGTGGCCTCTGCTGTTTTGGTAAATTTTGATCAGAGCCTCCGAGTATGTCTTTGTGTGAGTATGTGTATGATTTGAAGTTGTGATGGTACCATGTGTGACTGGGTATGTATTGTGTGTGGTTACCTTCTCCTCCTGTCTGGTCTTGCCAGTCCTATGTTGAGAGAGCTCAGCCTCCAGTTTGGCCGTATAGTTGCATCTCTCGCATGTATTTGTGTTTTGTGGGAGAAGGAGAGGATTGTCTGTGTACATGAGGCAATTGTAACATTGCCTCAATATTCCCAGGTTCACCAGTTGAGCTGGAGAGGACACTAGCAACTGATCCCTTGACATACTAGAAGTAGTAGATAAAGAGACTTTCAAAGGACTCCGGGGGAAGTGGGTTTTAGGCTGGTGGGGTACTATCTATAATAAGAGTGCTTTATCAAGGTGCAAGTACTGTAGGAGTAAGTGCTAGGCTTTACAGATAGAGAATAGTCTACTTGGGAATCAAGTAGAGATGAACTTTTCAGTTATAGGATATGCTGGTTAGATCAGCAGTACAGCTCGAGGAAGGTAGTTCTAAGGGAAAATTGGAAGAGTGGAATTTAGATGGCCCAATTAGTTTAACCTTGTTTAACCACCGCTGCTCTTGTGTGCAACAGTGGTAACTCCACGCTAAATCGCGCTTACCCGCGTTTAGCGTGTTTTATAGCAGGGGGCTGAAGGGAGCTAGGAATTGGCCCAAAACGACCAATGGACTACTAGTTTCTGGCTGAAACTTCACCAAATCGGACAAAAAGGCCGCTCAGTGCTTCCCACTCCCACTGGTAAGCAAAGAAACTTCCCTCCTTCCTAATAAGGCAATGGATCAGTAACAGGAACTAAAAACAAAGCCCAGGGATTAGCAACTCTGAAACTGGACTACTCTAGTTCAGTAAGGCGGGAAAACAAGAGATTTTTTTTGTTTTATTACAGAGACAAGGAAAAAACAGACAGTAAATGCTATAAATGCTGTAAATCGGCTAGCGCACTTTAGTGTGTAGCCTACAGAAACAATTTGCAGCCTACAGAAACAATTTGCAACAATTAGTAACAATTTGCAACAATTAGTAACTTAAAGTAACTTAAACAGTGTAAAATGCAGAAATCACTTAAAGTAGCAGTAAAACAGGCGAAATGCAGTCGCTAGCTTAAATAACAGTGGGAAAGCCACAAAAAATACTTATATCTGGTAGAAAGTCACTCTTTTAGCTCTCTGCTGCTTGGATCACTCTGCAGGCCACCACGAGGATCTGTGCTGAGTTGGTACAAGCTGGAAAACGCGTGTTTAGCGTGTTTTATAGCAGGGGGCTGAAAGGAGCTAGGAATTGGCCCAAAACGACCAATGGACTACTAGTTTCTGGCTGAAACTTCACCAAATCGGACAGAAAGGCTGCTCAGTGCTTCCCACTCCCACTGGTAAGCAAAGAAACTTCCCTCCTCCCTAATAAGGCAATGGATCTTAAGACGTTATCCAAAGTCTTCATCTCTGTGTATGGCTATCATTTTTTTAGAGTAGATAAATCTCTTCCCTCCTTTGATAAAATGCAATATTGGCAAGTCTTATTGAATATATTTCTTACTAGAGCTCAGAGTTTCCTTGAATAAAGCCAATAATATTCTCCGTATTGTTTCTTTTTTTTTAATTCCACTGAAGTTCCATGAGGTTCTGGAGTTCTCCATGGAGCCAAGACTTTACAGGACTGATAAACTTCTCCAGCATAATGGGCAAGTTCAGAAATGCAGAGTCTTCATCTATTCTTCATGAGCCCTGGGAAGGATCTAAACAGTTAGTAAAAGAATCCCTTCCAAAGTTCCTTCTCTGTATATAATTGAGCATGGAAATCCTTCATTATATGATTAATCTCCCTTGATGCATACCTCACGTATCCTTGTTCATCAATTAGCATGCTAATATTTTGCCCCCTTTTCTTTTTCATTAATGAACCAGGCAAACATTTTTGAATTCCAAAAATCTTAATCCAAAAAGGCTTCCTTCATATTTTCCCCTGTGATAATGCACACTCTGAAGCACTAGACACCTCTGCTTAAATGTTGTTAAATGCAGTTGCACTGTAGTGTCTTTTGTCATTTTCTTTTTTTTCAAGTTATTTATCATGCCCCTATTACCTTAATATGTTTACTTGTCTTACTATTTTTAATCTTTTTAGCCTAATTACTTTGTACTTTACTCCTGTTTTGAAGGTCTCTCACTTTGTAGATGTTTACACCACTGGATCTTTGTTTTGCTCCTAATATTTATATGATCCCTTCATGCAATGTTCCTTAGCCATTGCAACTTTTATGAAGAAAAGGACCTAGCTTACATAGCCCTGGTGCCATCGTAATTATCCCAAACTTAGAGTGAACAAACATTTCTCAGAATGTGCCTCTGAATGTAGTGTTATTAATTCTATATTTGGCATTTGTCTCCTGTGAATTACAAAGTTATGTATTCTGTGAGCTATTTTAATTACATGTAATGTACAAGTGTCATATCTGGGCTGTGGGTATCATTACATTTCTTCATATCTTCGAACAACTTCCTATGTCCTTTTTCAAATGGATTCCATCCACCAAATTTTCATCCATGAATGGACCCAACACTATGTTAAAATCTTTGATTATAATTTTAGAGATTATCTTTGCTCCCATTTCATGTAGTGTCAACTACAAAATACAAAATGACTATAGTTTACTTTTGATTAGGTCTATCAAAGTTGCCAGTCAATAAATGAACATGGAGCACACTCAGCTTTAGTGTAGAAGGTTGTGGGTTCTATTTCCACACCAGGTAGATTGATTGTTTACACTGCACTCGAGTATAAGGCGGTGCAACATTCCTAAACGTGTCATCCTTCAGATAAGATGTTAAATCAAGTTCCCAACTGCTTGAGTTGTTGGTATCACAGGTGAATGGAAAAGATCCCACAGCAGTTATCAAAAAGTGTAGTGGTCCTTATTCATTTACATCTTATTTACCTAACATTATTTATACATTTACATTTTTAGATATTTATAACTGTACATATTTACACATGTACACAGTTACAAAATTACACAGTTGTTTATATGATTGCATCCTTATACATTGTATATTATAAAAAACTTTCAGTTTTTTGCTTACTATCTTTATACATTTTTCTTGATACTAGACTCCCACTCTTTTTCCATAACCACCTTCTGATTTTTCTTAAAATTATGGTCAGTACCCATTTCACATTAAATATAGTCTCATTTAGTTTCTCGTTCCAAATCACCCATACTACATAAAACAACTTTATCTCCATTCTTATTTTATATTCTTTGTTCTATTTCCATAATATCCACATTCAATCACATCCATATTTATGTAATTTAAAAAAAAAATTCTTCACATAGTTTTTCCCATAATTTCTTCACCCTCTTACATTTAAAAAAAAAACAGGTACTGTGTTTTCTTCTTCCCCACAATATAGACATGTTCTTTCACTTTTCTTTTTATAAGACATATTTGCTTTCACTGGTAATTTATTTATTCCCAGTCTCCATAAAAATGTTGGTGTTCTATTAATTACTACACAATTTATTTATTGCGTTTATAACTTCAATCTTTTCCTCTGTTAACTTTTCCCATGGATTAAAACAGTAATATTGTCTCATTAGATTTTGTACAATGTTATTCAATCTTCTTCTATTTCATCTAACTTTGCCTTCCACATTTTATCTTTTCTTAAAAGAGTTTCTATTTCCTCATGAAAACAGTCTTTTTTTCTTTTATTTCTTTGTATTATTTCCAAAAATTATTCATATGTGTATTTAAACAACTTAATAAACCTAATCTCCCTTCTTCCTTGTTCATATACAATACTCTCTATTAAATGTATTTAGTCTAGAACCCCATTTAATTGAAAGAAATACTTCTAACAATTGTTTCTCACATATTCTCAGAATCATAAACACACTTGATAAATATACTAGTTTTACCATTAAAACTGAATTTATCAAGCTCACCCTTTTCTTATATGCTAATCTATATGTTTTCCATAAACAACAAATTAATCATTTTCATAATTTTCCCATTTGTATTCTATTCCTTTCTTTACCAAAATTTATACCTAACAGAAAAATTATTTAATTGTGAAATATATACCTCCTATTTTGCTCTATCTTCCATTCCTTTGCTTTTATTTTTATTTAATGTCATGCATGTTTAAATAAAATATAGATTATCTCATTCATACACTGTTTTAGTTGATATAATAGTATCAGCTGCATATGCCATTAAAACTGGAATTCCTAAACCTGTTTGCATCCTTCATTATACTGTTCATGTCACTAAGAACCATATTCATAACTAAAGCAAATAAAATATAACTCATAGGACATCCTTGTCTTATACCATTTCTTATCTCTCTTTCATTACATAGCCAACCATTTACAATATTCTTATTTTATTATTACCATATGCTTTCATACAAACATTTACTAAAATTATATATTGCCATTAATTCCCATAACATCTCATGTTATAGTGTATCGAAACCCACCAACTCAGTCTTCATAAACTACATCTACAACTCATTTAGATCTTTCATAAACTCAAACTTAGACATTAAATTATGGTGGGAACTCTTAATTCATTCAAAATAACTAAAAACTTCCCCAACAAATTACATGAAAACATTATAAATAATTGAGAACTAAAATTTTTACTTGTTGGCAAGATTGTATTAGGAACTCATCAGTCTTAAACATACAACAAATAATAAACACCTTTGATATTCCAAATTCAGATTGGCTTATACTTCAAAGCATTTTATTTCATGCTCAAGAGTTATACAGAATAATCAATGATTCCTCCTTTAGTTCTGAACCAAAATTAATTCCCATTATCCAAGAAATGGTTTATAATAATCATAATTGGTCTAATTTAACCTCATTGCTCTATAAAAACTTAATAATTTACAAAGTTAATCCAAAACCAAACTTCTGGAACTTTATTACTAAAGGTCATCAGATTAACCTCTCCTCTGAAAACAAAATTAATTTATTGTATTCTATTAAATTAACTTCCAATCTACGAGCTTGGAAGATTTTTTCATGGAAATTCTTACACAGGGCATTTTACACCCCCAATAGGATAGCTAAAAATGGAGTCTTCTAAACAATTGTTTTGTTGTAGATGTTCTCAGAATTGTAATGCTGATTGGATTCATATATTTTTTGAGTGTATCAAAATTAAAAAATTCTGGGAGGAGATTGGAAATTTCCTTCAAGCTATTTTTTTCAGATTCCTTCATACTTACTAAATCCATGATTTTTCTGAATGTAACTGAAACAAATGTTGTGAGCAAAAATAATTTGTATCTACTATTGACTATACTAGCAATTGCTAGAAAATGTATTACAAGAAAATGGAAAACTTCATCTGAACCCAACTTTCAAGAATTTATGACTCTACTAGAAGAAATAATACATATGGAAACAAAGGTAAAAGAAACAAGAATATTCCCTAATAAATGGATCAACAATCCTTGGAAGAAAGTTTTTTTCTCTCACTGAGACTTTAAAGATCTCCACATCTAAGTACTTGGAGAAATTACACTGATTTTTTTTTGTTATGTGTAACTACCTCTCTCTAACTCTAAGTTATTCCCATTTTTTTCATATAGGCCATATGTACATATTGTATATAGTTTGTCTTTGTTTCATTTGTATTCTAGTAGAAATTATGTTTTGTCTTTTTGAAAATCAATAAAATAATTGAAAAAAAGGTTTGTTAATATAACCTACCATAAGTTTAACATCCTCTCTTCTATTTAGAATATCATCCACTACTTCCCTTGCTATCATTAACAAGTCTTTACACCCTTTTCCTTTCATACCATATAAACTTTATTTCATTATATATTCCACCTTATTTTCCAATATTTTCATAAATATCTTGTAATCTGTATTAATTAGTACTATTGGTCTCCAAGTTTTATATTTTCTCTATCTCCTTTTTTCCATATGAATTTCAATATTCCACTGCATACATCTTTAAGAGTAAAACCATCATCTAACCATTCATTCAAAACATTAAAAATATTATTTTTGCCATTCTACTAAATGTTTATATATTTCAAATTCTATTCCATCCAGACCTGCTGCCAAATCTGTTTACCTGTTTAAGTACTTTATTCAATTCATACTATGCAATTTCTTTTTTGATGTCCTTATTAATTTGTTCTGTAATTTTTTTTACTTCCTATATTTTAGTACATTGTCTCTCTTTTTTAAACATTGTTTTCTATGTAATTAACTACAGTTTCCATGATCTGATATTGACTTATTTTTACTTCTCATTTTTGTCTTTCATTTTTCTCATTACTCTACTATTCTCTTTTACTATTTTGCTTAAATATGCTGATACTTCTTCCTTTTCTTCTGTAGTAAATGCCTTTGTTTATATAGTAATTCCTTATTTTTTCATAATTTCTTTTACATATACTTTTTTCTTTTTATCATAATATTCTCACTCATTCTTTTCTAAAATTTCAAAAGCAATTTATATATATTTGGCACATACTTCTTTTCATATGTTTCTATTCTTGCTCTTCTACTGTAAAAAAGAATATTTTCTATTTTTCTTTAAAAAAAATCCACCATTCTGACCTAGTAACATAAAATGCCATCATAGTAACATGATCTCTCCATAACTGTATAATTAATTATTTTCCTTTTGTATTCCATTTTTTATTTATTTATTGTATTCCGTTCTGTAATATATTATTTATTTTCATTTACTTCCATCCACATTGCCAAATTATCTGTAAATCCTGCTACTACACCTTCTTCTTTTATACTTATTCCTTCAGATATGATAAAATAATCAGTCTCAGATTTTAGCATACCTCTTGTATATGTTCATAATTGTCTATTCTATCTTTTTAATGTGCGATATTTCATAACTTTTCAAGTTTTTCTTACATATTTTCCATTTTTTTCTATTATACCTTAAATCACAATTAAAATCACCTGTTATTATAATGTCCATATTTAGTACTACATAATCTATCATCTGCTAAATACATTTTTCCTTTTCTTTACAAATAATATAAGAATATATTGTCATAATTCTATGTACCTTTTATGTACCTTTCCTTGTCATCTTAAATCTACAATAGTCAGTCTTCCCAAATTCTTTATTTCCCCATCCCATATTTTTAATATTTCTCCTTTGTTGGAAATCTTATGTCTTCCAAAACAATTATACCTACATCAGATTCATTACACCATTATAAAATGCCTACACTTTATATTATATTTTCATACTGTTTACATTTACTGAAAGAGTTCTTAGATTATTACTTTCTCTTTTCCTTAAGCTAAAGGAATTTGTTTCTTCTTATACTTTTTCTTTCAAATAAATTGCTTATCATCCATTTCCTTTCTTCTTTGTTTTAAGTTTATGCTGTTGAATTACCTTTTTTCTGTGTTTTACTCTTCTTCTTCCAATATAATTTGTTCTTTTCTTTTACCACTTTCAAACGCATATCTTCTTTGCCACTAACTTCAGAATCTATACTAATTTCCTTTTACTCTTCTTTTCTTTTATTAGTATCATCCTTTTCTTTTCATATGTTTTCTTCTATTCCTATCTGCAATTCTTTTACATCTTGTTCTTTATCCTCCCCTTTATTTCCACAATTTGTATCATTATATTTTCTTTATAATTCATCTATAAATGCCCTCTTTTTTCCCTTCCCACAAAACAATGTTATTGGTTGTTCCCAATAGTTTACCATACCCTTGTTTCCTTCAACATGTATACTACTTGGAATATGCACCATTTTATCAATTTCCAGTTTTAAGATAACATTATAATCCCATCCCCAGTCCATAAACCCCTGTTATTATAAACTTTTGAAATGCCCATTACTTCTTTACACATATTTTTAAATGTATTTTCAAAGCCTCTCTTTCCACCGCTGTTCAAACCTTATATATTTATCTTGTTTTTTGTCTACTGAGAAAATCTTTTACCAGATAATCATTCCATAGATTTTCATTTTTTCTCTTTTCATATTCACACAAAAACTTTTCCATACCCTGAACAGTCTCAAAAATGTCACAAAAGTCTCTTTATTTATTAAAATAAAGGCTCTTCCCTATTGTATTTTTACACCTGAAAGAAGTATAACAGTGTCCCGTAGCTCATATCTGTGCATCTCCTTATTTCCTTTACCTTGTATTCTCACCACAAATCTTTCAGTTCATATTATCCTCTTTTTTATTTTTTTTATTTTTTGCTTTCTGTAACTACTTGTGACTTTCTCCACATGTGATTTTCGTTTATAAGTGCTGACCCCTTTCAAAATATCCTCCAAATCTTCTTGCTGTATTTTTCCCCTATTTTTACCCCATGAAACATCATTTTCTGGTTGACTCTGACTGATGTCATTTAATATAATAATCATCATGCATCCCTCCTGACTGGAGGGTTGTAATAATACACTCCTCCATCACTGTCTCCTCTGACCCAACAAACAATTCTTTTTGAAGAACCATTTCAAAATCTTCCACAGCTCTGCACACCTATTCTTTTGAGGTGGTGTTCACCTCTGCTCCTTCTATTGCTTTCTCCATGTTGTGCACCATCCTCCATGTCACCCCTGTGCTAGTAATGGGATGTGCCCATGCACTCATGCTGCATGAGTCACAAGTAGGGCATGTTCCCTAATGCTCTGACAAACTTCCTCCTACTAGTAGTATAAATACCACTTTAAGTCACCCCTGAAAAGAGGCCATTAGTCTCGTTGGACTGACCCAGTCAACAAAAAGGATAAATAAAATTGACCTAGCAACTGCACATATCATCTGCCTTTTCCTGTTCTTCCTACCCATACTGCCCCAATAATTATATTAGTCCCGCTTTTGCAGATTCAGTAGATGAATCAAAGCCCCTTTTCTTTCTTTTCAACCCAACATTAAACTTTATCATTTTTCTAAGTTTGATCTCCTGAAACAGTCCCTGTCTCATTCACTTTAACAAGAATTACTTTATTTTCAGCTCATATAATTCAGCCTTTGACTGTACTTTTTCCCTGTATGCCTTTAGTGTTCAGAGATGCTGGGATCCTGATTCAAAAAATCTATGTCAACATGCAAATCCCTCATTTTTTTTCTTTGTGAAAGTAACATAGTATTCATCAGGTTTAAATGTCAAACCAAGGTATGAGACAGAATTCAGGAACAGGATAATTTTTCTACCCATCTACAAGCCATTTGAAAAAAAGAAAATCAAAATATATTACAGTAAGATGTGAGTTTTGTAATTCCATCTAATTATTAAAATGTATTGTTTTCAATTTCATTCCCTAATGATATAGATCTTATTCTCCTTATATTCCGCATTTGCACGTTCAAAGATGGTCATCTCTGATTTATTTGTGATGTGGTTAGTGTTGTGACTAAGCAATGCTAGCATGCATGATACAGTGAGACTGTTTCTCAAATTTCCTTTCTCATTACAAACACACTATTCTCAAAATATTCTTTTTCTTCTAGAATGTAATTCAAGTAATATGGGATACATTCCATCCTCCCTAATACAAACATGCCCATGAGCCAAAGATATCCACAGTTCAACCAAGAAGAATAAGACAATGACATGCCACTGAACAGGCGTTACAATAACTTCAGTCATTATTGCAAAAAAATAGCAAATGTGTCAAATTTCTATCACCAAATCATTAGGTAAATGGGACAAGTATATTATCTTAGAGCAATACCAATTTGCAATATGTTTTCAGAATTATTACACAGGAAAATCAAGGATATCCTGTTCCACACACCACAAATCAAGTGACATGTACTTTTATCTAACACGGTATGCAGGTATTGATGCATACTGAACATATTAGAGAAAGAGTTCCTGCTTAAACCCTAATGAAGTTCAGCTACAATCAGATTAAACTTGTAAAACACAGTTGAAAGGACTACTGCACATAGATCCCAAAGCAATCACAAATTAATCTGTGGTAATCAGAAGAGATCCTCCCCAAGTCACTTGGTGGTCACTACAGCCACATTCTGAATCAGGGCTAGGCTATCATTAGCCTTATCCATACCCTACATCTCATATTCATCATGTATAAATGTCCACTTAACCTTCTCTTCCTTTCTGATCCTCTTCCAGATGTGACAGGAGTTGAAATATGCCATCAGTAGGAGTTTGGAATTGTAGCTTTCATTACTCTAAACTTGTACAGTTCAGCTTCTAATATCAAGTTACCAAACCTCTTGTGCTCTTTTACCTCAGTCCTTCTGGGGTCATTAGGAGAGTTCTTGGACAAAAACAGCTTTTTTGTTTGTTTTTTTATGCCTCCAAGCTGGCCATGTTTTTTTTTTTTTTTTTTTTTTTTTTTTTGATGTTCTAGGAATAAACCTAAGCAGTTATAGATTTAGAGGCTGGAGTTTGGGTACACTTCTGCTTCCAACGGCTGATCAAATAATTAAAAACAATTATCTCTGAATGTATGGGGGGCTGTGTGATGGTGTAAGGTATTCCATCTGTGCCAGAGAAAATAAGGCAGTGCATGTGTAATATATGCCAGCATTGTTAGATGGAGATGACTTATACAGACGCTTGTGTTAAAAACGTATCAACAGTATTATTATAACTGATTAAATGTTTATGTTTAAACAAAGAATTCTGGAAAGGAAGAGTAGAATTTTTTGAAGTTGTTCTATATCTTTCAGCTACTGCAACAGATCTTAGCAAAGCTCTGAGTGTGGATTGTACTAGAGTCAGGTGATCAAATGTGGTGTCATTCTATAATCAGCACTGCAAGGATGGAACTCTCACAGCCGTTTGGTTTCTTTGGAACCTGGTGCAAAAGATCTGTGTTGGTTGAGTTCAGTTCAGTTCAGATCAGCTAGAATCTCGTCACCTTGCCTTGTGGAAGTAAACATCTCAGCATCTATTCTCTCCTTGCTGCATTAATTAAGTTAGCTAGGAAACAATTATTCTTTAGAGAGCCAGGAAGTACAGTGAGATTAGTTAAGTATTGTTTTTCTGCATCTGTGTGAATCTACCCAACTATATTTTTTTTCTCCTGTGATTAAAACTATGTTTTTTATTATACTTAGATATTTAGTATGCTCATGTTTTTCTATTATATTATTTATTACTAAATATTTTATACCTTTCTTTGTGGCTGGTCTATTAGAGAATACTTTTAATGTCTTGAGTGTACTTTTCCTTATTTTAGTGATGCCTTGGCCACTCTGAAAAGCCTTGCTGCTTTAGTTACACTCTACCATTTATATTAGTATTGTTTTACTCAGTATAATTGCATACCCTTGCAAAAGCCTTAGAGTGGTTGATTGGTGGCAGCCTGGTTACCTTATAGTCTGGGCAGAGGGGGTACACTAGTAAATCTGTGCCATCCTTTCCCAGGAGTGCATGTGTGTAAAAATGATATGCCCAGGTGTGGCTGTGTCAGCTACTTGCGACTGGGACACAGTGCTCCAACATGAGTCTTGTTTGGGATCTGGAAAGACAGAAAGTCCAGTCCCAGGTCTGGAGTGTGTTCCTTGTGTGATCTTGGGGAAAACTGTGCTTGATGCAGAGAGCTCCATTTGAAGATACTGTGTAAATCCATTCCTATTCTTAGTGGTTATCTCTCACTGGTTGCAGTGGTGAGGATTGAGGCTCCTTGATTACTAGTCAAGGGTAGAGAGGCCATCACAGGCTGGTATAAAGGTGCTCAGCTTATTATATGAAGTTATTCTGTGATCAGGTACTATGTGACACCTATATGCAGTCTCTATGGATTTCCTTAAAACATCATTATGATTTTTAAAGTTTAAGAATGTTATGGTGAAGTGTCTGAGGAGGTTTGACTTATAGCTGTTCACAGTGCAATGGGCATGCTCTATCAGGACAGGTTTTTATCTTTTCATAAGCAGCTCCTTCTCTATGAAGGCTGTAGGGTTACCACTCTAAGGCAGCACAATAAGCTATAGGTTATTCTGGTGAGCTTTGTATTCCAAATCACTTGGTGTGAGTTCTACCCATTTGATAGCTATGTATAGCTCCTGAGTGTGGAGGGTATGTATAGTTGTGACCTGCTTTGTTCTTCTACTGTTTTCCCTTGTTTTCCATGTGGGAGTAAATACTATTGTGTTGTTTCTGATATTCTGTTCCAATTTTTTTCATGAGTTTAGTGTCTTGTAAGACCTCTTACAACAGTGCTTGTAACACCTGTACAGAAGCCTGCAGATTGCTATCCTTTTCTCAGATAATCTCCAAGTCATTGGTTCCTGCCTGCCATGTAGTGTCTGAGAAGCTAAATTGCTGCATATCTCTAAAGGTACTTCTGAAATGCTGAATTTGTCCAAAACTTGTATTAGGTAATTATTATTGGTCAGATAGGCACTTCTATCTCCATCAGGTGCCAAAATGTAGTTATTTACTAGATAAAATTAAACCCTGATGAGGAGATCTGAAATCAATGATCCTACTATACTCTGCATGTTCCCGAGTATATCCCCCAAATGGGAATCAGAATTTCATCGATAACATTGTCACAAAGATTTCTTCAGAGTAAATGAACTTTAGAAACTGAATTCATAATGAAACCAGTCACAAAGTATGTATAACAAAATCTATAAAAAAATTGAAATTCCAAAAAAAGAGGGAATCTTAAAAAAAGTACACATGGCTAAAAATGAATAAATTAAAAGTAGTGATTTGGCATTCATCATTTCAACAAAGATTTAAAATTCAGATGTTCCTTCACTCCTGGAGGTGTGCAAGTACTTTGGGGGTAGTCTGCTGTAAAAAGTCTTTATAGTATAAAATGTCTTCAACATTAACTGTATGAAGGTTGCCTTGAGCATAACTAATAATGTAAAAAAGAAATAAACTGAAATTGGCACAGATCAGTGAGTATCAGTACAGTATATCGTTGGCACTCTTTTTCTGAATGGAATATATGTTTCTGAAATCATGTAAGCTGTCTGTTACATTGTGTGCCTGATATAAAAAGCATTACAAGCAGTACACTCTGATGCATATACCACATACAATGTTTAATCAACAACTGAAGTAACATAAAACACCATAACTTTTGTTAGTTGTTATGCAAAAGAAGGAACTTGAGATGAATTTGCATTGCCTGCATCTACTGAAGATTGAAATAGCTTACTTCTCACTTCATCACTATCTAAACTTCTACCATCTTGCCATTTTTCAGGGATATTTGTCAGTGTCATATTCTTCTAACTAATAAAGATTATAGTCTCTCTAAAGTACTCCACCACCCATGTGCTGGGACTTATAATTAGCTTGCATGGTACACAGCATACTGCTGTGTGAAAGTGAGTATGCAGAGTTAAGTTTGATTCATATTATTAGGTAGCACTATGAGGAAAAGAATACGGGAAATGTGATACACAAATTATGCATATAATGACATGCAACTGAAGGTGCCCCATCAGATGAAGCAGATTACAATTTCACAGCCATAAGTCATTAGTCTGTCAGTTAATAGGGGAATAAAGCTCCAGCTTGCTAAAGTCTTGGCTCTCGTGCAGGTCATGGAGATGAGCAGCTGTGGATGTGCCAGATACCACCAGTTCCTGCTATCATAGATGCAGCTATGGTAGATGAGAGGGTGGGGAGTTTCTCCTCAGGGGTGTGGGCAGTCTGACTTCTCCCAGGCTGGTAGCCCATTTCAGTTTCCTGCTGTAGTCCAGCCATCAGTGTGACAAGAGGTACAGGGTGAGATGGAGAGTGTGATGGACCACTGCATGGCCACTATAGTGCACCTTCTGGAGCACATAACAGATGAGTGTGACCAGGAGGCCACTGTAATTGGACCACTAAAGTGTGAGATGTGTGGCCAGCAAGACTGATGTAAAGCACTTTGTGTTCATATTGACATCCATATGGGTTGAGAGCTGGCAGCTTGCTTCAGCCAACACTGAATTGTACTACTTACTGACTTCAACTATGATGACATCTGCATTATGCAGCTTATCACTAGCAGCATACTCGCTTTGATCTAATTTCCATATATGCACATGACTCATGGTTCAGCCATGCACATTGTCACCATTTGTGTATTCATTTGCACTTAATAATATGCTGTGCATCACCAGTAAACAGTGAAGCTTCACTGAGCCACAAAGCATATCTTTATGAATCTTGGAACCAATGTCCTAAAAGGATATGCCAGTTGTTTTAACAATGTCACAGATCATTAGGGTCTCCAGCCTTTATGTTAAAACCATACATACCCAGTAATCTACTGAGCTCTTTACAACATACTTTTTATACTCATCACCGTCTCCCAAAATCAATTTCTCTTATCCAAGTCCACCTACACAAACCGGAGTCTGTATGTCTTTAATGAGCTTACCGGGATAGCATCTAACTTTAAATTTGTGTCTCAAAAACTTCAATTTCTTAATTAAAAGTTTTTTCAGAGACTATTTATCTACATGTGCTTGTAATATGAATTTTTGCAATATTTGTATTAAAATGAGTTGGATGCATACACTGCTATACATGAATGTCTCTAGTATTTTTTTTTTCTAGTAATTGCAGCTCTAAATCTGATTTTTCTAAAGCATTGCCAGTTGCAGGTACAAAATGCACAGCTGCCTTGTCAATAGTAAAATCAGTAAAATTTGATGAATCAGGTTGTTTAAGTTTGTCACAAACTGAGCCAATAATGCTTTGGCTCTCATTGATAACATCAACAGAAAATATAAAGTTCAAAGTTTAAATTCGAATTTATTTGCATTTTTAAACAGTGTTACAAACTGGAAGAGAAAGGGCTAAAACCTCAATAAAACTAAAACTTAAACAGTGACATATAAAATCAATCAACACAACTGAATTCTTGATCAAATAGATATGCCTTTCAGGTCTGCCTGAAACGGGGAAAAGAAGAATGCTGTTGGAGCAACTGAGGTAGCGAGTTAAACAGGTAAGGGACTGGATAATAAAAAGCTTAAAAACACAATCTCTTAAGGTTGACCAGTGGAACTCCCAGCAGCTCCTGAGGTTCTTCGGGTAGCAATGACTGAGATCATGAATAGACAAAGACACTAATTCTAGAATCTTGAAGATAATCCTATAAAAAACAGGATGCCATTGCAGACTGCAGAAAGTTCTACACCGACTGTAGCCAACAAAATTCAGTACAGTCCCAAGTACTATCTGCTTTAGGAATTAAGTGCTTCATGAGATGTTTCTTAGGCAGAAACATGTTGACTTCACTACATCTGACATCTGGCCCAGAAATGTAAACCACAAGTCAAGAATAATACCAATATTCTTCATCTTATTAACAAATTCATACTAATCACTGCCATATGTAATGTTATTATACAAAGGTAAGCTGGAGGAATCAGTCACATGAACTGTCAAGGGGTGGAGGAATCACTTAGTCATGTGAACTGTCAAGGCTTCAGTCTTTGCGCTGTTCAGTTTTAGTTGATTTTCAGCCAAATATGAACAGCTACGATGTCATCGGTCGTGGAATATTTTCTTGTGAGAAGAAGAAATAGATCTCAGTATCATGAGAATAACTCTGGTACACTAAACCCCTTCCCATTAGTTAATCTCCAAGAGAAACCATGTTCACAGTGTAAAACAAAGGGCTTAGAATAAGAACCTGTGCAATTCCCGCAATCAAAGCATTTTAAATTATTTAAAAAACATCACTTTTGTCAATGAACAGCTTTTTCCATTGTGTTAGAATGATATTTGTGTACCTCTGGGCCATTTCCACCCCACAGCCTTGAATTTGTTGAAAGCATTTACTGCAAAACCAAAAATGACTATATGTTAATATAATCCCAAGGGATTTGCAACAAACCAAGGTTTCAGAATTAGATAAATGACCCACCGAATACAAATATTCTCTGTTCTAAATGAGTACAAGGATATACGGGATCATGCTGTTGAAACTTTAAATACTAGGTATACCAATGTATAGTCTTCTGAAGTTGTCCTTAATAATATAGAGAGAGATGACTGGGTCTCCTATCATAACCCAATTATTATGTGTCCAAAACATGGAAGCCAAAAAATTCAGTTTGAGAGCGAAGCTTGAGAGGTGTCAAGAAATTCACTCTTGAGGTGAATCTTGGCATACGTGTTGAAAATGCACAATAAGGATTTTAATTACTTATTTGTAGTGCGTGTACAACCAGTTACAAAAAAAACAGAGGAAGTTTAGGAGAGTGTGCAGTGGTTTTTCCAACTCTGAAAGCCAAGTGAAGCACACAGGCAGCAGTATCCTTGTCAAACGCTTTGTGTAAGAATTGTGGACACATCCGAAAATAATGGGGGGTAAAAAAGATGAAAATCTGGGGCAACGTTTAAATATTGTTGTAATTCACAACAAAGTTAATAAATGACAGATTTACATCAACATGCAAGAAAAATGAAAATGTAATGTCTGTCATAAATTCAGATTTAGCAGAAAATCAAAAATATTGCCAAGGGACAGGACAAAAATATGAGGCAAAATCGGGCATCTTAAAGGAATGGGCAGCAACTACCACTGTTCTTTGCCTAGCTGAAACTATTTACTTTTAATCTTTAGCATATTTTAAAAGCTGCTCTTGTAAACTTTAAACGTTCCTATAATAACAGGTGCCATATTAGCACGCATTTTCCGAAAGATACAAAGTCTGAAACTCAAATATGTGTCATTATTTAGTCATTATTTAGTGACTCCAGTCTTCAATAATTTCCCAGAAAACCACAAAGTTTATGAAGAACAGACCAAAAATATAAAGCAAACATCTGGACATTCTGTGAAAATATGGACAGTTGAGAGGTATTGTCCCTAGAGTGAGACCAGACTGTAAAACACCTCCAAGTGCTGTTATGATTGGTTCCCATGCGAGAAAAGATCTTAAGAGGTTTAGTTTTCTTTCATGATATCAGTGTGTAATCAGCACTCTCTGCACTGCATTTAATTTCTTAATAAAATCTGCAAAATCCAAAAAGAAAGGCATGATGTTGCTGGGGAAAAGTTATCAATTTATGTTCAGCCATGATTGCCAAAGGTGCAATCATTACTGCCAGAGGCCATAAACGGACTGTAAAGTGTATCTCTAATATAGCTGTGAATTTTTGGAATGCTGGAAATTGAGTTTTAATTAAAACAGAATACAGAATAATAGAACACCATAGTTGCTATAGTCCACTGATTGTGGGGACATACTTCTTTAAATACATTAATGCTTCTCATAGATATATCATTTTCTAAGTGAAATTCATTATCTCCCGGCATAGATGTTCCAGTAAATCCAGTATTGTTTATCTTACATACTAATGTCCTTTGCTGGTGTTTTCACAGGCTGTCTTCCTCAGTAACTAATGACTTTATATATGATTATTTCCAATGATTTAGTGCTTATTATGATTTACTGACAGTTCATGGCAAATATTACATGCTGGAAAGAGGAAATTACATTGTCATTTGAAAGCAGGATATTGTATAGGTACACTGCATGCTTAGGGGAATGATATTTCATGCTATAACTTTCTAGCCTAGAGAAGATAGTTTTAGGTATTGCATTTGGGACTTCATGTGGTGCTCTGTTCACCTTTTTGGATAAACAAGATGCAGCTTGGGAGATGATCTGAATGTAAAACTCTTATGACTTAAAAGAAGTAGCTTTATTCCACAGCAATTCTACTGAATACTTTTTGTTATGGCTTAATTTCTTGGCAAGGTCAATCTGTTTTCTAAACTCTGTCACTTATAAACTGATTTCAAAGGATTTCATCTACCTCTTATTAATAAATTAAAAATTCTGGAATCTTCTAATGACCTCAACATTTATTCTTCTCAGAAACTATACAGACTTCTCTGAAACTATACAGACCTCCCTTCGCTCTAACTTCATCCGAAAAATATTTTATAAATTATCCCATACTGCCTTGAACAGTTTACCATTAGAAATTACAGCTAAAAATATTTTTATCAAGAAATAATATAATAAATATCTACAACTACAGAATAAATGCACATTTTAGAGAAACAGGCTAATGTAGTGCCCCTTCAGCTATGATTTTATTAGCTTTTAAGTAAATAAAACTATAAAATCTATGGTTACAAATTAATCTTGTAAACATTCGTACATATCTCATTACTTCCTACTATTATAACTATCTCTTCTTTTACATAATTTCTCACATTTTCCTCTCGTAGGTTCATGAGTTCATAGGTGATTACTAGGCTAAGCAAAAGCTTTTACATGCCTAGTGAATAATATCGGGAATATGACAATATTATATCTTAATTCCTCAGATATGTGATGGAATAGTATCAGGGTAGTCGGTCTTTGGATGTTGGAGCCCTGAGTCATTTTACAGACTGCCTCTGTCCATAAGGGGGAGAATTTACAGGGTCTATATCATACGAGTGAATCGCACAAATTGCAAATGCTCATAATAGTGAATGTACTGCTTTTTCTGAGATAGCGGTACAGTGAAGAATGGGATATTTGCCCTTTCCTCACTGTAGTGTGATCTTGGAGTTGGAATATATATTTAGCAGGGGTGGGGTGGGGGGTTCAGCCCCCCACAATAGCAAGTTCGAGGTCTGGGATATTCGATATTATGAGCATTTGCAATTTGTGTGATTTGCTCATATGATATAGACCTGAATTTACAGTTCCCTATCCATTTATCCAAATTATTTTTGAAGAGAGTAGGGACGGGCTTTTTTTATGAAGATAGGAAATCTATTCCATAAATGAGGTAGCCTTTGGGATACAAATCTGTCTCTCCAGCAAGTTCTGTTAGAGACACAAATAAGGTTCATGTCCATGGAATGCGTAACCCTTGTATAATTTTTCTTGTGAATATTTAATGTTTTCATCAAGGCTGGATCAGAAAATGGCTTGTAGGTCAGGCATAAGTCCTTCTGAATAAACGATATGAGATGGACTAAAGGGACAGGGCCTTTAGTCGGTCCGCATAAGACATGTATCTTATGCTTTGTATTTTTTTAGTGAGAAACCTCTGTGACCTCTCCAGTTGGTGTAAGTGTCTAGTTAGGAACATGCAGAAGGGAGTGTTGTACTTGATTATGGGCCTGATGAGGGATGAATACAATGATATTATGACTTCCTTTGACCTTGATGCCATGCCTTTATTTATAAGTTGAGTCACATAGAAGGATTTCCTCACTACTATAGCTACTTGCTTGTCAAAGTTTAGATTACTATCCGTCTGTGTTTCTAGGTCCCTTACCACTGGGTCTACCTTTAGGGGTGTGCTATCAATATTATAATTTGCAGGGATATCTGATTTACCAAAGGTATGATTATGCATTTTTTAGCATTTAGTCTCAGACCATGGTTTTGGCCCCAGTTGTTTGTCATTTTAGGCCTGTTTGTAGGATGTCAGTATTATTTGGGGATTCAATGATTGCTTCCAGCTGATCCTGGTGAGACAGAGACCCCAACATTGGCCTTCACTTCAGAGAAGTATATGCTAAACAGGAAGGGTCTAAACACTGAGCCCTGTGTATTAATAGGTTCCTTATCAGAAGTGGGTTCATCCATCAGGACAACATGTGTCCTATCAGTGAGCCAGTTTGCTATCCACCTCATAATGCAGGGGTTTATACCTAATGCAGTTTTATCTAATTTCTCCAAGTGGAGGATTGTGTTGAGAGCTTTTGCCAGGTCTAGGTAAGTGGTGAATACCGTTTTACCCTTATCTATGACTTTGCTGAGTGAGAATCAAACTCTGCACCTTGCATCTGTAAGGCAAACCCCTTAACCATTATAACAACCCCCAACCTCTACTCTTACCACCATACAAACGTCCTGCACCAAAACATGCACTTGTTGTTTTTTCACAATAAAAGTAATACCTAATTATTTCTTATTAAAAGTTTATAAATGTTGCATTGCTGTTACACGCCTGCTTTCAGTTAATTTAACTTGTCATTATGAGCAACATTAAGTGCTGCCATTATCTTGTAAATGTATGCAATTCAGCGATTTTCTGTTGTTTGCATTGTATCGCAATTAATATTTATGTAATTAAACATTTTTTGTTGTCTGTAATGTCTTTGCAAAATAGCCTAGGAAGTGTCTGAAAAAAGTTCCACCTCTTCAATCCATTAACAAAGAAACAAATAAAGCTAAATAAATTAAAATAATATATTAATGAGCTATTTTGTTGTTGTTTCCTATGCAGTGTAAAATTTTATGTGTTGTAAAGATAATTCTCTGCCTTCTAGAATGATCCATTTAACTCCGTAACTTGGAGTTGTATTGTATATGCAAAGGAAAAATTGGAGACATCTAGGTCTAACCCAGTACTTTATTCAGGGAAGCTATATTTATAAAGTTATGACTGCTTTTGTTTCTCTACTGGCTACAATGGATTTTTGTTTTTTGTCTCTCCATTTTACAGGCTTTTGAAGGACTTTTCTTTTATGTATTTAAACAGCTGCATCCTATAATAGTAGGACGCAGAAGATTGTGGTGATATGGACAGTGCTGGAAATTAGGAAAGTAGATGGGTGTCACAGGGGGGTTTCTTTGTTCCAGTACTCTTTGGTATGGTTGGATCAAATGTATCTGGAGGAAGAAAGAACAGGATTGACCTCTTTGCTGATGAAACAAAGAAATATGCAGCACTGGGAGTAAGGGGGATGAGATGAGTGAAGTTGTTGAAAAACTGAATGCAATGACAAAAAGGCACCAGTTGAGATTCAATGCAGAGAAAGCAAAATCCTACATTTAGGCCACAGCAGTCATGGTATAAAATCTCAGCTGTGAGTAACAGAACTGATGGCAAAAGAAGAGGAAAAGGATGGGGGAGAGGCTTGCAGTGGCAAACAAAATGATAGGGTGTGTCATCAGCGGGCTAGACTTAAAAAACAAAAAGGTAATGTTTATGCTTCCAGACAACATTGACTCAGTCACACTATATCTTCAGTACTGTGCGCAGACTTTATAAGGAAAATGGCATCAAGTTACTTGAAGGAATACAGAGGAAAGCTACTAGAAAGATCAGTGTAACAGAGTGGAAGAAATATGATGACATGCTAGAAAGCGTAGAAAACTAGATCTCTCCTCACCTGAGTCCAGAACAGACAGGGTGTATACCATACTGTTAAGTGAGAACATTTAATGAAGATGTGGAGGGGTCATCTTCAACAGGACAGACAGAGAGAGATGGGTAGGCACAGGAAGTAGATTATAGGGACAAACTACTTCCTGGA
>NC_056746.1:1368786950-1368794450 GCF_019279795.1 Protopterus annectens
TTAGTATTTTTTCACAAAGCCACTTGCAAATGTAATAAATAAACTTCTTGAAGATATACTCAGCTAAATAATTCAAAAGATGCAGGCCTTTATTTAAACAGAACTTTGATTTTTACCAAATGGATGTAGGCCAACAGCATCAGAGAAACAGTTCTTTCCCAATAAACTCCATGCTCCTAGGTTTAAGTGCCTCATAAATGTTCTAGAAATGTGGAATAATTCATTTTGGGGGCAATGACATTGCAAAGAGGTTTTTCATTCCAGTTGTTCCACAATCTTGGTTTCCTAAATGAACAAAACTATAATCCTAAATTGGTTATTCTATTAATCCATTCAAGAAAGATCATCAAGAAACCTCACTTTTACTTGCTTCTGTTCTCTTAACTCATGTTCATGATGAGATGGAAACTTCCAAAGGTTTAATAGGTGAAATACTGAGTACAATTTGCAACTATTTGTTCTTTTTTACATGAAGGCCTAGCTTCTCAGTTGTAAAACTGTGCAGAAAAAAAAGCCACCCGACCTGATGTAAAATAATTTGTTCTACCTAACTACTTATATATCCTGTTAAAATAAATTGCAGAGCAATAAAACACAGAAGCCAGGCAGTGCTGCCTCCCACAGCCTGTAGAAAAAAAAAATATATATATATATATATGGTTTCAATTTGTGCAGCAGCCAGCCTCGGGCCTTTCAAAAAGCATTAATGTTTATCAGGGGAATGCATGAAACAGAAATGTCACTTCAGCTCTGGAACAGGCTCCCTTTGCGCCCAATTTGTCAGAAGAGTACATTTGTTTTCTGTAACAGTATAATGGCTTCATTTTTCACAAACCACAGAAAACCATTGAAAGAGTGAGAGGCAGAGAAGTAATTAAGCACTTTGTAAGTATCATCTGGGTACTAGTCAAATACAGGTTCACTTTGGACAAGCTATCTCAAATAGCTACAAATAAATAAATAAATAAATAAATAACAGTCCCAAATGTCAAGAAAGTAATTTGAAACAAGTTAATATCTAGGTGTTTATATCAGGTTTGACATTTAAATGCAAAACACAACTAAATAAACTTACCTCAGAGGGTTGCTGTGGAGGAATTCACAGTCCTTTGGGGTAATATGGTTGAGCACAGTACTTTATTTGTTTCCTGTGGTTCTCAGTTTTCACATACAAGAAAGTGTATCATATTTAAGCCATAAGGAACAATAAGGATTTTACTCTGAGCAATGGCATCACCCTCAGAATGAGATGAAATCAAGTGTTTTAATCTCATAAAAATTATGTTAAAGCAATGTAACAGATGACCAACCCTGGAGTGCATTATTAGTGAAAAGTTCATTTCTAATAATACACATGGAGCTAATTAAATGCAGTGATGTTATATAACATTCCCAGTGCAATTATCTACTTAATCCAACTGAAGGTTGTGGTCTGACCCAGAGTCCATCCAGCAGTAAACTGCTGTAAGACTTAGAAGTTGATCTCAAAAGGGATCATTACCATGACAGGATGCATGTGCCTGTGAGCGCATGCACACACAAAGACACACAGGCACACACACAAACGCATATGCATGCACATACACACAGACACACACACACACACACACACACACACACACACACACACACACACACACACACACACACACACACACACACACACACACACACACACACACACACACACATATATATGCACACATACACATATGCACACACACACACACACACACACACACACACACACACACACACACACACACACACACACACACACACACACACACACACACACACACATATGCACATGCACACACACACACACACACACACACACACACACACACATATGCACGCATACACATATGCATTGCACACACACACACACACACACACACACACACACAGACACATATGCACACATACACACACACAGACACACACACACACACACACACACATATGCACATACTACATGCAGATGTACACACGCACATGTGCACAGACAAACACACATGCACACCACATATGCACACATGCACACATGCACATGCGCGTGGACACATGCACACACTCATGCACATACACAAGCAATTTTAACTACATCTCCTACTACATACCTTTGGTATGTTGAAATAAACTGGAATATCTTACAAAGACCCATCAGGAATCAGGGAAAAGTTAAGAGTCCACTAACAAGCCACCCCAACAAGAGTCAAACTGGAGACCCAAGCACAGGGAAGCAACATCTCTAAGTCCTACACCACAACTTCACTCTCTTGTCTAACATCACAATATCTATTTAATATTATTATTTATTAGAATTAACTACCCTTCATATTATAAAGCTTGCATGCATTTGTCTTGTCTAACATCACAATATCTATTTAATATTATTATTTATTAGAATTAACTACCCTTCATATTATAAAGCTTGCATGCATTTGTCTTGTCTAACATCACAATATCTATTTAATATTATTATTTATTAGAATTAGCTACCCTTCATATTATAAAGCTTGCATGCATTTGTCTTGTCTAACATCACAATATCTATTTAATATTATTATTTTATTAGAATTAACTACCCTTCATATTATAAAGCTTGCATGCATTTGTCTTGTCTAACATCACAATATCTATTTAATATTATTATTTTATTAGAATTAACTACCCTTCATATTATAAAGCTTGCATGCATTTGTCTTGTCTAACATCACAATATATATTTATTATTATTATTTATTAGCATTAACTGCCCTTCATATTATAAAGCTTGCATGCATTTGTCTTGTCTAACATCACAATATATATTTATTATTATTATTTATTAGCATTAACTACTCTTCATATTATAAAGCTTGCATGCATTTGTCTTGTCTAACATCACAATATATATTTATTATTATTATTTATTAGCATTAACTGCCCTTCATATTATAAAGCGTGCATGCATTTGTCTTGTCTAACATCACAATATCTATTTAATATTATTATTTATTAGAATTAACTACCTTTCATATTATAAAGCTTGCATGCATTTGTCTTGTCTAACATCACAATATCTATTTAATATTATTATTTATTAGAATTCGCTACCCTTCATATTATAAAGCTTGCATGCATTTGCATATTATATTTTCCTTCTACTGAACATGAAACTAACATAGTGTTACAGTTTTTGTAGTGTCCTCTGTGTATGTATGAACAAGCTGTTACCTGTTTTTTTAAAGAACTTCCTCACCTGGTATAGGTCACTTGTGCAACAACTAATGGTAAGAAAACACACAGATGGCTAAATTGCATTTTTGTTAAATTAAGATGTTGCAGGAGAAATCCCCATTACCCCAAGATGCAGCGATCTTAAGAGTTATTCATTTTGCACTTTGAGCAAGGAGTACAGAGGGCACAACCTCTTGCATAATTGATGTTAGTGGTTTACGCCCATCAGAAAGCATCCATTTTTTTTTAAATTTTATGAATATCATCTTGTCAAAAAAATTGTCACGTATGCTTCAATAAATTAACCTAGATTCAGATCTTTCAAATGCCTACCATCCAAAACATAAAATTAACTGTTTGTATGCATGCATATATGCTACACTGATTGTATGTATGCATGTATTGTACACTGATTGTATATATGTACATATGGTACATTAATTGTATGTATGCATATATGGTACATTGAATGTATGCCTGTACATATGGTACACTGATTGTATGTATACATATATGGTACACTGACTGTATGTATGCATGTATGGTACACTGATTGTATGTATGCATGTATGGTACACTGATTGTATGTATACATATATGGAACACTGACTATTTATGCATGTATGGTACACTGATTGTATGTATGTACATATGGTACACTGTATGTATGCATATATGGTACACTGTATGTATGCATATATGGTACACAGATTGTATTTATGCATGTTTGGTACACTGATTGTATGTAGGTACATATGGTACACTGATTGTATGTATGCATATATGGTACACTGTATTTATGCATGTATGGTACACTGATTTTATGTATGCATATATGGTTCACTGCATGTATGCATGTATGGTACACTGATTGTATGTATGTACATATGGCACACTGTATGTATGCATGTATTGTACACTGTATGTACGTACATACAGTGCACTGATTGTATGTATGCATATATGGTACACTGATTGGATGTATGCATATATGGTACACAGATTGTATTTATGCATGTATGGTACACTGATTGTATGTGTGTACATATGGTACACTGATTGTATGTATGCATATATGGTACACTGATTGTATGTATGCATGTATGGTACACTGATTGTATGTATGCATATATGGTACACTGATTGTATGCATGTATGGTACACTGATTGTATGTATATACATATGATACACTGTATGTATGCATGTAATGTACACTGTATGTATGTACATATAGTGCACTAATTCTATGTATGCATATATGGTATCACTGATTGTATGTATGTATGTATTGTACACTGATTGAATGTATGTACATATGGTACAATGATTTTATGTATGCATATATGGTAAAGTGATTGCATGTATGCATATATGGTACACTCAGTGCATGTATGCATGCATTGCACACTGTATGTATGTACATATGATACATTGACTGTATGTATGTACATATGGTACACTAATTGTATGTATGCGCATAAGGTGCACTTATTGTATACATGTACATATGGTACACTGATTGTATGTATGCATATACGGTACACTGATTGTATTTATGCATGCATGGTACACTGTATGTATGCATGTATTGTACACTGATTACATGTATGTACATATGGTACATTGATTTTATGTATGCATATATAATACAATGACTGTATTTATGCATGTATGGTACACTGATTGTATATATGCTATTTGCACTGTATCTGCTCAAGCTTATCACCCTGCATTTCTTCTGTAAAAAACTTTGCTTATTAGCACCTATCCAGTAGAATACCATAATGTAATGAAAGTATCTCTATATGAGTCAGAGTATTTTAAACAGAGTAACCATGATCAAGTATGGAGATTAAATATTAAATATCTCAGATGTAATTGAAATGGAGATTAAATATCTCAGATGTAATTGAAATGGAGATTAAATATCTCAGATGGATTAAATATCTCAGATGTAATTGAAATGGAGATTAAATATCTCAGATGTAATTGAAATGGAGATTAAATATCTCAGATGTAATTGAATAGGGCACGTACAGTCTTGGCCATTCAGGCATGAGGGAAAACAAAGATCTCCAGAAGGATCAGGCAAGACTAGCACTTTTACAGCTGTGGATTGTTTACAGAGGCTGTGCCTGTCACGGGAAGGTGGCCATTGTCAAAAGGGGTCCAACCTGAGACATAACCATAGTCAAACCTGCTGTGGTCAGGCAGGAATGCTATTTGCCTGGGCAGTCCATTCCATTTAGGGTCTTAGGTGGGAAACCTTTGTAGGTATCTTTTGCCAAGGTCTGTCTGTACTTGGAAGGGAAGCAAGGTAGAAAGCAGATAGTAGTATTTGAAAACATTCCTGCTTATGTCCTAATTGTGAAAGGTTAGCTTAATGGTTAAGGTGCTTACCTTGCAGAAACAAGGTACAGAGTTTGATTCTCACATGGGGTAATTGGCTAGGCTTAAAATGGCCCACAATGGCAGTTAGCCTAGTGCTAATCTATAAACCTATGAACATATAATAGGGAATGAGTTTGATAATGCAGTAATTTCTGTAAAGGCTTTTACACACACACACACACACACACACACACACACACACACACACACACACACACACACACACACACACACACACATGGAAGTAATACCCTAGAGAAGGAAGTAGTGGGTAGACCCAGCTGGAGTCCACACGTCCATATGGGGCTAGTAATGTAGCTACCTGAGAGATGGAGCTGGTCAGTAACAGTGAACTAGGATTTTAGGCACAACAGCTAAAAGATACCAGGCTTTCCTTGGAAGGTGATACTATGAAGGTGAGGTAAGTGATACCAGTCAGCCAGAACTTGAGGCACAACTGTCAGAAGGTACCAGGAGTTCTTTGTAAGGGGAAACTGGGGAGAGTCAAGAAGGAAAAGCTGAGGCAGGTTCAGGTGCAAGAAGGAAATGCTGAGGCAGGCTCAGGTGTGTCAAGAAGGAAAAGCTGAGGCAGGCTCAGGTGTATCAAGAAGGAAAAGCTGAGGCAGGCTCAGGTGAGTCAAGAAGGAAATGCTAAGGCAGGCTCAGGTGAGTCAAGAAGGAAAAGCCGAGGCAGGCTCAGGTGAGTCAAGAAGGAAACGCTGAGGCAGGCTCAGGTGAGTCATGAAGGAAACGATGAGGCAGGCTCAGGTGAGTCAAGAAGGAAAAGCTGAGGCAGGCTCAGATGAGTCAAGAAGGAAACGCTGAGGCAGGCTCAGGTGAGTCAAGAAGGAAAAGCTGAGGCAGGCTCAGATGAGTCAAGAAGGAAAAGCTGAGGCAGGCTCAGGTAGTCAGACTCTGTGTTACAGGACTTGAGACAGGTAGCCAAGGAGGTTGCACACACTCAAGGGCACAGAGAGTCAATATACTGTGACAAAGGTTGTTTCTACAGAGAATGGATAACCCCCAAAGGAAGACTACGGGTAGAAATAACAGAGCAAATGATAGTACCTAAGGCCTACGAACTGGCAGTTCTTGCTATAGTCCATGTTATTCTTTCTTCAGACAAAATAAGCAGAAAACATGCTAAAGGATGTTTAATGCCCCCTGCTTTCCCTTATGTAGAGTACAAAAATCACACACATAAAGATGTAAGAAAGTACTGCAGAACCTATGACTATATCAGAAGGTTGTCAAGGCTGGAGACAAAGTCAAGGCTACACTGACTGATGCTTTTGCCTGTTATTGATGAACTATACGGTCATGTGTGTGGCATCACTATAGGTCAAACAACCTAAAGATTACCTGCTACCATCTACAGACAACTTGTCTGGTGTGAAGGTTAACTCTACACTGAAGACCATGTTTACACCATCTGCAGACCACTTAAGGAGCATGCTTCCCAAAGAATCCACTTTTCTCACCTTTTCAGCTACTGTACGGTCATAATATAAGGGGACCCTGGACTTAATTTGTCATAAGTGGCAGGGTAACATGATTGTCAAATGGAGTCAAGTGTGGAGTATGTCCTAAACCTCAGGACTAAGGGAGGTCCTGAGCAAGGCCTAGAAGCTTCTGGTACAGGCGCAACAGCAACACAAGGTCTGGTATAACAGGACAAAAAAGAGTAATGGAATATTCTGCAGGGTAACAGATTATGTTACTTATTTCTGTGAGACACAAAAGATACATGTGGCCTGGGAGTGCTCTTCTACCACCATTAAAATGTGAGCAATTTCAACTCTGTGGCAGAGTGGATAAACATGAAGGAAAATCACAAAATCTATGGTGTTAAAATCATGACAGATAGGCCGTGGTACTCAGTA
>NC_056746.1:1368799450-1368889450 GCF_019279795.1 Protopterus annectens
ATAGGTTCGTAGGTTCATACTAGGCTATCTGCCCTAGGGCATTTATAAGCCTAGCCAGAATGTGTTTGGCTTTCGCCACCCATTTTAAATTTATTTTGCTATGCCCTTTTTCGAGGTTAGTATACTGTGCCACTGTCTAACAGTGACACAGAAGTGATACCCGGGGTAAACCTATGATCTCCCATCCACTCATCAAGATTCCTCTTGAAGAGAGTCAATGAGGGACTCTGCCTAACCTGGACTGGGATTTTATTCCAGAGTGAAGGGAGCCTCTGGGTAATGAATCTGTCCCTCCAGCATGTCCTATTTATTTCAGTGCTGAGGTTCAAGTCTCTCGAGCACGTAGCTCGATGGGATTTGGATTTTCTGAGGTGCAGCATGTCCATTAATTCCGGGTTGGACCTGGCTTTATACGTCAGGCGCAGATCGCCTCTGAACAGGTGGTATGCCACTGAGTAGAGCTGGAGTTTCTTTAACTGGGCAGCATATGGCATCTGTTTGAGCCCTTTGATCCTCTTGGTGAGGTACTTTTGGGGTCTTTCCAGTTGCTGCAGGTGTCTGGTAAGGTACATCCCAAAAGGGGCATTGTACTCAATTATGGGACTGATGAGGGATGAGTAAAGAGGCACGATGACCTCCCCTGATCTAGATGTGAATCCCTTCATGATTAGGTGGGCTATATAAAATGTTTTTCTAACCACTTTGGCCACGTGGTTGTCAAATGAGAGATTGCTATCAACTTGGGTCCCCAGGTCCCTAATTACTTCTTCTGTAATTAATGGATTACCACCTATGTGGTAATTTGTGGGCACTTTGTTTTTGACAAAGGGGATGACTATACACTTTTGGCATTTAGCTTGAGGCCATGGCTCTGGCACCAGTTGTCTGTTTCTATGAGGCCCTTTTGGAGGATGCTTGTGTCGGCTGGAGAGTCGATTATGGCACCCAGTTTGCAGTCATCTGCTAACTTGGTCAGCCACAGTCCTTCCGTGTTGGCCTGTACCTCTGAGAAATATATACCGAACAAGACAGGTCCCAGGACTGAGCCTTGTGGGACACCACTTGTAACTGGTTTGGAGTCTGACATGGCTCCAGCAATTCTAACCATGTGGGTTCTGTCCTTGAGCCAGTTTGCAATCCATCTAGTGACATAGGGGTTTATATTTAAGCTGGTGAGCTTATTTATAATGCCCGAGTGGGATATTGTATCGAAGGCTTTTGCGAGGTCCAGGTAGGCTGTGTGGACCACCTTCCCCTCGTCAATGGCCTTGGTAACTGTTTCAAAGAAATCAACCAGGTTTAAGAGGCAGGATCTGCTCTTAACAAAGCCGAACTGGGTAGGATCCAGTGTCTGTAGGTCCCCAATATCTTTATTTATGAGGTCCATGATGATCCTTTCCATAGCTTTGCCGACCAAGCTAGTTAGGCTTATAGAGTGATAGTTTCCAGGATCTGTTGAGGCACCACCTTTATGGAGAGGGACCACTATTGCTGTACGCCACTCTTTGGGCACATATCCTGTAGTAAGGCTGAGATTGAACAGTAGTTTTATGTTTGGGTTTAGCTCTTCTTGGAGTTCATGTAGGACGCAGCCCGGGATACCGTCTGGTCCCATTGATGCTGTGTTTTTTGCTTTGGAGCATCTGAGATGTCAGGGGGGCAGCACTCTGCTGGGATAGATATTTGCCCTTTTGGTGGGGAGGGGGGGAGAAGTTTGCGCTGTACCTGTCAGCTAGGATGTTGGCGATGTCTGTGGGTTCAGTGTATTTTGTCATTTTGGACTAATTCTGAGCATATCTGGGAATTACCACCCAGGTTCCTAACATAACTAAAGAAAGCCTTGTGATTATCCTTAGTGTCCTGTGCAATTTGTCTCTCGAAGCTGGCCTTAGACAATTTTATGAGTGCCCGTAGTTTTTTGCTAATACTGATCAGTGATGCCTTCCCTTTTTGGGATTTTGCTCTATCATTTAGTAGCTTCCTCCTTCTATTGTATAGTTTGTTTATGGCTGGGGTCCACCAGACAGGACTTCTGCCTTTGGAGGATTGGGTCTTGGTTTTATTTGGGATCACATGATCCATGCATTCCTGAAGGTGTTTATAGAATGCGTTTATAAAGGATTCTGTGGTCTGGGCCATATTTTCCACAGGCCCGGGGGCTTTGAAGGATTCCACCTTGGTTTTGAGGAGTGTGAAATTTGCTTTAGAGAAGTTTTTCACTGTGGTTTTCTGGGCAGGGGTTGGGGTCGGGATGTGAATATCCAGTGAGATTAGTTTACCGTCTGATCTTACCAGTGAGTGATACACTTCTGGTCTGGAGCATAGAGTCCCCATATTGGTGATGATTAGGTCCAGTATGTTTTCCCCTCTTGTGGGAGTGGTAACAAGTTGTTCCATAGCATTTGAGTTTATAAATTCTAGGAACCTTTGGGCTAGGGTGTTGGAGCTAGAGTAATGCTCCCAGTCTATGTTTGGGTAGTTGAAGTCGCCCAATATAATGGTGTTTGGAGAGACCTTCATATTTTCCAGTGTTCTCAGGAAGGCCGAGTGGGGTTCCTGGGTTTGGGAGGGTGGTCTGTAGCAGGCTATAAACTGGAAGGCAGTTTTACCCTCTGTTAGTTGCACATGGATAGTCTCTGATGCTTTGTGCTTTGCCACCAACCTGGAGGTGTGGGTATCTTTGATGAATATCGATACTCCCCCTCCTTTTGTGGTTCGGTCCAAGTTTTGGGGCCGAAAAGCATGGTATGAGGTATAACCTGGTAGTGCTGGGGTGCTCTCAGGAGCCCTGAACCAGGTTTCTGTTACTGCACAGATATCAATGTTCTCCATGCTAAGGAGAGTTTAGAGTGCGTGCATCTTGAGGTTTAGACTTCTGGCATTGAGTAGCATTACTCTTAGTTTCTTATCCTTTGTGATACCTATGGAGGTGGGTTTGTCTTTTGAGCCTTGCCTAAAAAGGCAGTATGGGGGTAGCAAGAGCCTTTGCCAATATCTGAAAGCCCAGGGGTGACAGGTGGAAGCCATCCCTAGCGAAGCATCTTGGTACGTACTCCTGTTTGATTTGAAGGGTCAGGCTTTAGGATGGGGTCATGCTTCATTTGAAGTGTCAAGCTTTGGGACAGGGTACTGTTTGCTTTGTTGGTTTTCTGGTAGAGAGTTATTGCTTAGTAGAGCTGTGCAGCTTCGTTGGAGGTTGCAGGTTTTTTTTTTTTTTGTTTGACAAGTCAGTGAGTTATGGCTGTTACCATTGATGCTTGTTCATGGGCTTTTTAGGCCAGTGAGTGATAGCTGTACATCTGCGTTGATGCTTGTTTGTGGGCTTTAAGACCAGGGAGTGATGGCAGATGCAGCTTCAGCGATGCGAGTTCACGGGTGGCAGGGAGTAAATGACTTTACAACTGTCTTGACTGCTTTGTTACAGACCCATGTCGCATTGTGGATTTGAGTGCTAGTTGGCTGTGGAGCTGCTGTTTTGTTGGGAGAGGTCATCACATCTCCCATGATGCCCTGTTGGTAAAGGGTTGTGGGTGTTTTTGTGGGATGTTTTGCTGTTCCGTCATGATTTGTTTGTGCTGGACTGATCGCATTTTGCATTGAGTGGGGTGTGAGATTATAAATAATATAAAAAGTGATATGAATTTGAAAGATATAACAGGTTGCCTGCTGCAAATGGATTAAATTTGTAACGATTACTGTGAGACAGCAAGTTATTTGGGCTGATTAATTTTCATATATATTAATTTCTAGGGCAGACAGAAAAGCTGAAAATGAATATTATCCCTTTGTCCCTCAAAAATGGGCACATATGCATGAGTCACAGAATAAATAATTAGGTATGTTAGAAACTGCAAGAACAGTCCTCAAAATAGTTCAACTCTATGCTAATACTCCTTGTACCTAATCTCAGCATTAAGATTGGTGTAACAGTCTTCTTGTGACTAGACAACAGTACAAATATTTTTTAAATATTATTCAGAGTTTGTCAATGACAAAATAATGACAAAATAAACGACTTTAGTAAGAACTGATAAGCTATGACATGTGAACGCCTGCAGTGTATGAGAGGGCAAAGGGGGTGATTTGTGGCTGGTGGATATCTGTCGGGTTTGCGGAGCTCGGCTGCATCAGGCAGTAGGCTGCCCTCGTTCTGCATGGGTTCGGTGAAGGGCACACTTTCGGGCTCCTTGCATGGGAGCACCTATCAGACACAGCACAAAAAAAAAAAAGAAAAGGGGTCGGAACACATGCTTGGTTCTGGTCACCTGCATTATCAAGCAAGATACTTGTGGGCATCGGCACATTGGGGAGGGGCATTGCATTTTCTCGGTGCCTGCTTTGGTGTCAGTGCTGGTTCACAGTTTCACGGGCTTTTCCTGGTGGCTGTTTTGGTTGGTTTTGCTGGTGGTTCGCTGTATTGTGGGCCTTCCTCGTGTCTGCCTGAGTTGCTGCTGTTGCAAGCTTGGCTACATCTCGCGGGGAAAATTTTCATTTAATCAAGAAATGAGCCAATGAATCTCCTTTCCCCCTTCATTAGAAATACTATGTTGTCCAAACACCACCACAATGCCATCTGCTGTGCTGCTATGGGAACTACAGTACTGGATAAAAAAAAAAAAAAAAAAGCACCAGGGTATCGCTTTCATTTCTTGGGGTTATATTATCTTGTGGTCAATTATTGAATTCCCTGTTTCCATCAGCTCATATGGGTCTTAGGTGGCTTTCCTGGTCACTGAGTAATTCAGTGGTAGTTTGGGGGTTAGAGGAAGCCAAGATGGCCATTTCGTGGGCTGTGAGATCCGTGCGGGGGACAGAGGTGCTACTGCTCATGTGCAGTAGCGTCGACAACTACTGGGTTAAATCCGAGCTGTGGAAATATGAGTGCTATTTGATTTTACATGAAAAGCCATGGAAGTATAGTGAGTACTATATGAAATTAGAAAAATGGCCAAAATCTCTCAGTTTATGAAAATCAGTAGCCCAGCATTAAATTCAACTTTATATCGGGATTCTCCTTTTTTTTCCATGAAGAAAAGTTGTTCAGAATACAGTATTAGAAAGGGCAAGAAAGTAAACTTACTAAATGTACTTTTGTCTGTGACAGAGGCAAAATTGCTTAATCTATACATAAAAGGTGGGTCTGGAAACATCTGTTTCAGAAAGGTTCTTTATTTAATTAACTGCACCATACCCCTTAATGCATATAGAGCATTCAGTCAAAAGTCAAGTGATGAATAAGGTCACAACTGAAAGTTTTGAGCCTACAATAATCATTTTTTTTTATAATAAAGCAATATTAATTGCTACCACAAATCAACTGCTGTTCTCATTTATCTACAGGTACTGTAAAATGTCTGTCAAAGGTCAAAATAAAACCTCAAAGACATTTGCATGTTCATTTCTCTGTTTCCAAGGAGCACTGCTTTAAATTTATAACATCAAACCACAAATTTTTAAAATTATATGTTCACAAAATAAGCAAACAGACAAGGAATAAGCAAAGAAAATGTAGAAGGAATAAAGAAAAAAGATGAATAGTAGCTTATGAGTAATTAGTATAAGTGGAAAGTAATCAGAAATGTAGGTTTTTATATTCTCCATTCGATAATAAGACCAATTTTGACAAGGCTTTACGTTTTATAAGCAATTGCTTTACGTTTTATAAGCATGCCTGATTTGCATAGCAGGGAGGGGAAGTGTATGTGAACAAACGGTAATCTCCGTGTTGAAGGGAGAAAGATTTAAGAAGTCTGTCAACACTTACTGCAATTTCTTTAGATATTTGTGATGCAGTGTTTAGAGTAAAGGCCTTTGCTTATTTGCAAATAGTAATTGATTCATGAGGGTTGGTATAATGATTAAGGTGCATTGTCTGACTCTCATCTTTGAAAGTAACATTAAATTGGCTTAAAATGGCCAACAAGACCAGCTTGCCTAGTATTTACCTATGAACCACATACAGTCTTATTTAGTCCAGTTCTCCCTGGTACCCACATCAGCGGGAAACAGTTATGTAATCGGGACTCTTCAGCTCTCTGCCTTCTTGTGTTAACTTTCCTGGGATTACCTGTGTGGTATGGGCCGAATAACCTGCAGAAGTCTGGATAGGCTTTATCAATTGGGTGACCCATGTGTCCCTTGGGGTGACACCGCAATAGAATTAGGCCAAGACTGAGTGAAGCTATCTTCCTGGTTAAACTGCTAGCAAGCTATTAGGTTTTCTGCATTTTGTCTCCTGGTTCTACATTATGGTGGCTAGTGTTCTTCATTTGGAGATGGAAGGTTGAGTGTTAGGCATATAGGTTTTACAATATATTTGCTTGGCCTACACAGTGCACTAATGGAAGTGGTATGGAATCACAAGGTTACATCACAAGGTTATGTCCCTTCATGTGTGGGGTTTAGTTGTAACTTTCTCAACTGCTAATAAAATTAACATTAGGTATTTGATAGAGTTATTAGTAGCTTAGCTTCAGTTATGGCTGCTTTCTCACAAGTGTGTTTGCTGGGGTACATTCCTTCCTGGGTGGCTGTCTTGAAGATGTCTTTGTGCGTTATGTATTTTATATGATTTATATGTCCTTTTTTCTTTCTTGCAGATGGGTTTTTTTTTTGGAACGCTGCTGCTATAATTTGAAATAGGTGGGTATAAGGTGGAACCTTCTCTTTACATTTCGAGGATTTACTTTTGTCCTTTTCTTTGTAGATGGTGGTGTCGGGAGTACCAGTTATGGTGATCCACAGTGAATTCACAGATGATGAAAGCAGTGGCGAGCGAAGAGGTTACATATGGGGAGTATAAGGTGGCGACAGTTACTGACTGCAATTGCTGAAGGACAGAAGGCATCATGCGGTGGCTTGAAAAGAGGATGTGAAAGATGGTGGTGTGTCAAGTACTAGTTGTGGCGATACACTGAATTCACAGATGTTGTAAGCAGTGGAGAGTGAGGAGGTTATAAATGGGCAACAGTTACTGATGGAAATGGGGGCTTTGGAATAGGTGGGTATCAGGTAGAGCCTTCTTTTTACATATTAGAGGATTTACTTTTGTCCTTTTCTTTGTAGTCAGTGGTGTGCCGAGTACCAGCTGTGGTGATACACAGGGAATTCGCAGGTGATGGAGGTGTGCTGAGTACCAGCTGTGGTGATACACAGGGAATTCACAGTTGATGGAGGTGTGTCAGTACCAGCTGTGGTGATACACAGGGAATTCGCAGGTGATGGAGGTGTGCTGAGTACCAGCTGTGGTGATACACAGGGAATTCACAGTTGATGGAGGTGTGCCGAGTACCAGCTGTGGTGATGCACAGGGAATTCACAGTTGATGGAGGTGTGCCGAGTACCAGCTGTGGTGATACACAGGGAATTCACAGTTGATGGAGGTGTGCTGAGTACCAGCTGTGGTGATACACAGGGAATTCACAGTTGATGGAGGTGTGCTGAGTACCAGGTGTGGTGATACACAGGGAATTCACAGTTGATGGAGGTGTGCTGAGTACCAGCTGTGGTGATACACAGGGAATTCACAGTTGATGGAGGTGTGCTGAGTACCAGCTGTGGTGATACACAGGGAATTCGCAGGTGAGGAAGGTGTGCTGAGTACCAGCTGTGGTGATACACAGGGAATTCACAGTTGATGGAGGTGTGCTGAGTACCAGCTGTGGTGATACACAGGGAATTCACAGTTGATGGAGGTGTGCTGAGTACCAGCTGTGGTGATACACAGGGAATTCACAGTTGATGGAGGTGTGCTGAGTACCAGCTGTGGTGATACACAGGGAATTCACAGTTGAAGGAGGTGTGCTGAGTACCAGCTGTGGTGATACACAGGGAATTCACAGTTGATGGAGGTGTGCTGAGTACCAGCTGTGGTGATACACAGGGAATTCACAGTTGATGGAGCTGTGCTGAGTACCAGCTGTGGTGATACACAGGGAATTCACAGTTGATGGAGGTGTGCTGAGTGCCAGCTGTGGTGATACCCAGGGAATTCACAGTTGATGGAGGTGTGCTGAGTACCAGCTGTGGTGATACACAGGGAATTCACAGTTGATGGAGGTGTGCTGAGTACCAGCTGTGGTGATACACAGGAATTCACAGTTGATGGAGGTGTGCTGAGTACCAGCTGTGGTGATACACAGGGAATTCACAGTTGATGGAGGTGTGCTGAGTACCAGCTGTGGTGATACACAGGGAATTCACAGTTGATGGAGGTGTGCCGAGTACCAGCTGTGGTGATACACAGGGAATTTGCAGGTGATGGAGGTGTGCCGAGTACCAGCTGTGGTGATACACAGGGAATTCACAGTTGATGGAGGTGTGCTGAGTACCAGCTGTGGTGATACACAGGGAATTCACAGTTGATGGGGGTGTGCTGAGTACCAGCTGTGGTGATACACAGGGAATTCACAGTTGATGGAGGTGTGCTGAGTACCAGCTGTGGTGATACACAGGGAATTCGCAGGTGAGGAAGGTGTGCTGAGTACCAGCTGTGGTGATACACAGGGAATTCACAGTTGATGGAGGTGTGCTGAGTACCAGCTGTGGTGATACACAAGGAATTCACAGTTGATGGAGGTGTGCTGAGTACCAGCTGTGGTGATACACAGGAATTCACAGTTGATGGAGGTGTGCTGAGTACCAGCTGTGGTGATACACAGGGAATTCACAGTTGATGGAGGTGTGCTGAGTACCAGCTGTGGTGATACACAGGAATTCACAGTTGATGGAGGTGTGCTGACTACCAGCTGTGGTGATACACAGGGAATTCACAGTTGATGGAGGTGTGCTGAGTACCAGCTGTGGTGATACACAGGGAATTCACAGTTGATGGAGGTGTGCTGAGTACCAGCTGTGGTGATACACAGGCACTTCACAGTTGATGGAGGTGTGCTGAGTACCAGCTGTGGTGATACACAGGGAATTCACAGTTGATGGAGGTGTGCTGAGTAACAGCTGTGGTGATACACAGGGAATTCACAGTTGATGGAGGTGTGCTGAGTACCAGCTGTGGTGATACACAGGGAATTCACAGTTGATGGAGGTGTGCTGAGTACCAGCTGTGGTGATACACAGGGAATTCACAGTTGATGGAGGTGTGCTGAGTACCAGCTGTGGTGATACACAGGGAATTCACAGTTGATGGAGGTGTGCCGAGTACCAGCTGTGGTGATACACAGGGAATTTGCAGGTGATGGAGGTGTGCTGAGTACCAGCTGTGGTGATACACAGGGAATTCACAGTTGATGGAGGTGTGCTGAGTACCAGCTGTGGTGATACACAGGGAATTCACAGTTGATGGAGGTGTGCTGAGTACCAGCTGTGGTGATACACAGGGAATTCACAGTTGATGGAGGTGTGCTGAGTACCAGCTGTGGTGATACACAGGAATTCACAGTTGATGGAGGTGTGCTGAGTACCAGCTGTGGTGATACACAGGGAATTCACAGTTGATGGAGGTGTGCTGAGTACCAGCTGTGGTGATACACAAGGAATTCACAGTTGATGGAGGTGTGCTGAGTACCAGCTGTGGTGATACACAGGGAATTCACAGTTGATGGAGGTGTGCCGAGTACCAGCTGTGGTGATACACAGGGAATTTGCAGGTGATGGAGGTGTGCTGAGTACCAGCTGTGGTGATACACAGGGAATTCGCAGGTGATGGAGGTGTGCTGAGTACCAGCTGTGGTGATACACAGGGAACTCACAGTTGATGGAGGTGTGCCGAGTACCAGCTGTGGTGATACACAGGGAATTCGCAGGTGATGGAGGTGTGCCGAGTACCAGCTGTGGTGATACACAGGGAATTCGCAGGTGATGGAGGTGTGCTGAGTACCAGCTGTGGTGATACACAGGGAATTCGCAGTTGATGGAGGTGTGCTGAGTACCAGCTGTGGTGATACACAAGGAATTCACAGTTGATGGAGGTGTGCTGAGTACCAGCTGTGGTGATACACAGGGAATTCACAGTTGATGGAGGTGTGCTGAGTACCAGCTGTGGTGATACACAGGGAATTCACAGTTGATGGAGGTGTGCTGAGTACCAGCTGTGGTGATACACAGGGAATTCACAGTTGATGGAGGTGTGCTGAGTACCAGCTGTGGTGATACACAGGGAATTCACAGTTGATGGAGGTGTGCTGAGTACCAGCTGTGGTGATACACAGGGAATTCACAGTTGATGGAGGTGTGCCGAGTACCAGCTGTGGTGATACACAGGGAATTCGCAGGTGATGGAGGTGTGCTGAGTACCAGCTGTGGTGATACACAGGGAATTCACAGTTGATGGAGGTGTGCCGAGTACCAGCTGTGGTGATACACAGGGAATTCGCAGGTGATGGAGGTGTGCTGAGTACCAGCTGTGGTGATACACAGGGAATTCACAGGTGATGGAGGTGTGCTGAGTACCAGCTGTGGTGATGCACAGGGAATTCGCAGGTGATGGAGGTGTGCTGAGTACCAGCTGTGGTGATACACAGGGAATTCACAGTTGATGGAGGTGTGCCGAGTACCAGCTGTGGTGATACACAGGGAATTCGCAGGTGATGGAGGTGTGCTGAGTACCAGCTGTGGTGATACACAGGGAATTCGCAGGTGATGGAGGTGTGCTGAGTACCAGCTGTGGTGATGCACAGGGAATTCACAGGTGATGGAGGTGTGCTGAGTACCAGCTGTGGTGATACACAGGGAATTCGCAGGTGATGGAGGTGTGCTGAGTACCAGCTGTGGTGATACACAGGGAATTCGCAGGTGAGGAAGGTGTGCTGAGTACCAGCTGTGGTGATGCACAGGGAATTCGCAGGTGATGGAAGCAGTGGCGAGCAAGGAGGTCACATGGGGAGCATGAGGTGGCAACAGTTACTGACTGAAGTAAGTGGATTTCAAAGTTGAGTTTTGGTAGAGGATTTACACTGCTAGCCAGGGAAGGATAGGCATTTGAGTTTGTGATCTCAGGGTTAATTACTGTTCAGTATGTTAGATCAATGTCGGAATGTTGTCCCTGTTTTGGGTGCTTGCATTCAATAGTAAAAGGGAGCAACAGACATTGGTCATAGGTAAGAGTTTGGGGTTCCTGTAGTGGCCTGGATGAGATTGCAGGTAATGCATTTTAGTTAGTGCTCATTAAGGCACATTAAGGTGAATGGGGTTCAGGTAGGTGGCGTGGATCACAGCACTCTTAGTGTCATAGGAAGTTATTAAGCTACTGGCTCAGTGATGATTACAAGCTTGACAAGTTTGGCTCTTATTTCTGGGGATATGAGTTGTAGAATAAATAAAAAAAAAAAGAGGGGGATGGTTCCATACTTTGGTGGGGAGATTAGCAATCACTTGATGGGGTGGCAGGCATCCTTAACAGTGCATCCATGTTAAGTAATTATTGGGGTGGGTGCACATAGAATTTATTTTATTTTCTTTGCAGATTGCTGAAGGCCAGAAGGCATCATGCGGTGGCTTGAAAAGGGGATCTGAAAGGTGACATGTTGATGGGATAGATGTTCTTGACACCAGAATGGGGCACTATGTGGGGCTGAGTAATCACCTTATTAAGGCATATTACAGCTCATGTTCAATTTAGGGGAAAAGACCCTTTGAGGGGAAAGGCCAGGGACAGGTTATAGGTTATCATTCCATTCAGGTTGAGCCATGATTAGTGTCTGGAAGGAGGAGGGCTAAAAAGAATGTATTCTCCTGGAGTGGAGGTCCCGGTGGTACAGAGGAGTCATGGGTAATCCTAATGTATTTAGTTTTATTAGGGCGTGTTTCAGGGATGGTATGTAGGACTCTAAGGGCTTTACAGATGATGGGTACACTGAATGATGTTTGGCTTAACCCATCCAGTTATGGGAGGTAGTTGGTTGAACATTTGTGGGTAGAAGGGAGGGGGAACAGCCTGGTCAGGCTGGTTGGCAGAGAAGAGGGACAGGCTTGCCCTCTTCTGTTCCCCCTCCGGTGTGTGGAGGTTTATTCCAAGGATTTGTGGAAAAGAAATGAGCAGCTGGAGGAAGATAAGCAAACGGAGGTAAGGATGCTGCTTATTTGGTTGGTAATTTGGTAATTTGATGAATGATTTATTAAGCGAGCAAAGGTTTGGACACTGCTTACTGGGCAGGATGAGCAGGTACGCTGTCCTGATTAAAATTACAAGGAGGTGTATAAGTAAAGTAAGTGAGCAAAGGTATAGACGCTGCTTACTGGGCAGGATGAGCAGGTACGCTGACATGATTAACATTACAAGGATGTTTATGCTGTATTTAGAATCAACTATACTATGTCCAGTTATAAATAAATTGGTAATCAAAGTTATGGAAGTTTAATAAAGGTCGTCAAATGTCATTCGGTGTGATGTGTTTATTGAAGGGGACTGGGACAATTCCCATTAGACTGCTTAGGCTTCTTACCAGTGAAAGAGATTAATTGATCTATTTACAATTGTGATTAAGAACAACCAATAATTGAGTGTCTCTGGCTTAAATCCAGACAGGTAGCAGTACAACCATGACAGGAAGAAATGTATGTATTTAATTATTTATTTATTTATTTATTTATTTATTTATTTATGGCATTTCTGAGAAGAATTGGAAAATTATGTCTGCCTTCCCTTCCTTGCAATGTGTGTGTGTGTGTGTGTGTGTGTGTGTGTGTGTGTGTGTGTGTGTGTGTGTGTGTGTGTGTGTGTGTGTGTGTGTGTGTGTGTGTGTGTGTGTGTGTGTGTGTGTGTGTGTGTGTGTGTGTGTGTGTGTGTGTGTGTGTGTGTGTGTGTGAGAGAGAGAGTGTGTGTGTGTGTGTGTGTGATTGTGTGTGTGTGTGAGTATGTGTATAGCAATTTCTGTATAAGGCAACCAACATAGTAGGAACCACATATCTCACATACTGCCAGGTATACTAAATTGCTGCTATTAAAATTAGCAGATACATCAAAAGTATACAAACGTCCATTCATAGGATGCATAAAAACATTGTCAGTCCTAATATAATTACAGACATTGCATTTTCCATGCGCACGAGTCCCTGGTGTGGCTGTATTGTCTTCACTGTTCAGTGATAGAGGTTTATAACACAGGTGTTTCCTCAAAGAGACATTATTCTTATAGGTAAAATGTGGTTGTTCATCTAAGACATCCTTGAACTTGGGTTCTGAGGTGAGGACTTTCCAATGTCTTTTAATTATATTACATACAGAGTCCATATCAGTTGAATACGTAACAGACATCCTAAGGGTATCATTCCACTCAGGGTGCTCTGATGTACCAACATTCTTTGTACTGTAGTAAGGTCTAGCTCTATCAGATCTACATGCAATCACATCATTCTGTGCTGTTCCAACATCAAATTGTGAATACCCCTTTGTTTATATTCATCAAACAGAGTATCAAAATGGACGTGCATGTCACTATCTCTATTATGTAACCTTGCTGATCTGTAAAACTGCCCTTTCATAGCATTCATTTTAGTCTTCTTGGGGTGCATACTCTTAGAGTGTAGCTTGTTGTTTACCTTGCAAGGTTTTTCAAATATTCTGGTGACTAAGCCAGTTTGTACCCCCTGAACACTGACATCAAGATAGTCAGCATTAATATTCGATTCCCTGTACGTGAACCTCAAGAAATATGTAGTGCTGTCTAAATTACCAAGAAAGGACCTCAGCTCCTGGGTGGTACCTCCCCACAAAATAAACACATCGCCCACAAAACGATGTAATATAAAATGTTTTCCTTAAATAGTTTACAATCATTAAAAACATACATGTATTCCCACTGGGCAAGCACCATGTTCGCATAACTGTTTGCCCACATGGTGCCCATAGCTACTCCCACTTTCTGAATAAAATATTTGTCATCAAACATGAAGACGTTATTAGTCAAAATGAGCTCTAATATGTAACACAGCAGTTCAACTTTATTTGTGCTGAATTCTGATCTTACCGTCAAAAACTGTCTGATAAAATCAATACCTGTATAATTTGGATTGCATATGAATAGTGACACCACTTCCATAGACACTAGAATATAATCTAAGTCACCATTTGTTTTAGACCTGCTCACTAAACCTTTGAGAAAGTGTTTAGTGTCTAATAATATAGTATTTACTTTATCTATTAGAGGCCTAAGTTGTTTCTCTACATAGATTGAAATGGGCTTAGTAGCCCAACCTCTTCCAGATACTATCGGTCTCATCGGTGGATTAATCAGAGACTTATGCACCTTAGGCATCCCATAAATTACAGGTATTTTAGGGTGATCAACACAAACATAATCATACAGATCCTTCCCTATCCTCCCTTCTAATAGAATGTCATAGAGATAATATTTCAATCTCTCTATTCTGGATGAGATATGCTCCAAATCACAAACCAGGTAAACTGTCACATCCAATAACATGTCATTCATAGCTCTCACATAGGCTACTGTGTCCATCACTACAGTGGACCCACCCTTATCTGCTGGTTGTATGTATAAATCATTAAGCTCAACCAGTTCATTCAAAGCAGCCAGTTGTTCTTTATTAAACTTATAAAAAACTTTATGTTCATACTTCCCATCACAGTCTTTAAATAACTCATAAATGTCATCTTCACATAGCTTTGAAAAGGCTTCTACTAAGGGTGGGTTAATAGATACAAACTGACTAGGTTTTTTGAACAGATCTGTCATACATCAGTCTCAAAGATATAATTTGAACAAACAACTTCAAGTCTAACAGTACATCAGATATATCTCTATCTCTATGTGGATGTTTAATGCCTTTGAATTAAAATTTGCAACCTATTTCTGGTGCTTTAGGTTTTGCTTCTGACAATACAAATCACCTTTAAAGTGCTATACATCTTGTTTGTGTATGCATGTATGTGTGTGTACATATGTGTGTATGTATGCATAGACATACAGAGGTATGAATATGTATATCTATATTTATATTATCTATACCTATCTACACACCCACACACACACACACACACACACACACACACACACACTTACTTTATAATCTTAATATAATGAAATATCAAATTTTAGTATCTTGAGACTATAAAGCTGAACTTCTGAAATAGCGAAACCTCATAACACCAAATCTGGAAATGTCAAATTCGAGGTTCTGCTATTGTGCTACGTTATGTGGGATGTACTGTGTGCCTGATTTATGGTTTGGTTTGTGGATATGGTTGGAGATTAAGGTAAGTGAATTTTTTTTAAGGTTTTGGGTAGGTATTTGAGTGTATGTGAGTGTGTTTGGAAGTTGTATTTGTGGGTTAGGGTAGGTAGGTAAGAGTATGAGTGTGTAAGTGTTGAAAGTGGTGGTGTTTGTACATTTGTGATGTGTGTGTGCGAGGGCACTGTAGAGTGTGCAGTGGTGAGTTTACTGTCTTTTTTCTGTTTGGTGCGACCTCAGAGTTAGTATATATAAGTAGTGGGGATGGGGAGGTGCAACCCTCCACATGGGGGTGCAGGGGGGCTTGCTGCCCTGCTTATATGTAGGGTAGGTTTGTGTGTTTGTATTTTTGTGTTCATAGGTTCATAGGTTTGTGTGTGTGTTTTGTTTATTGTAATGTGGGGAGGACGGTGTATGTGTTGTGTGGTGTATGGTGTGTTTAAGTTCAGTATTTTGAATTTCACGGTTTTGGGGTTTCGGTGTTTTGGTTTTCCGGCTTTATAGTCTCAAAATACTGAAATTCGATATTTCAGTATTTCAAGATTATAAAGTGAAAAGAAAAATATATATATATATATCTATGGATCTAGGACACATGCTCGACTACCATGTGTCCGAATCACAAAACATCGAACACACATACATGAAAGCACTTAACATCAAAAAGCGCTTCCGTGTATGTGTAGTTCAAAAAAAATGTACGTTTCTGCAGGGGGGCTTTGCCCCCCTACTTTAATATTCTCACTCTGATATCGCACTGCAGTGGGGAAAAGGGAATTTCCCCTTACTCGCACTGTAGTCCGACATGCGCACATACACGGAAGTGCATTTTGATGTTAAGCGCTTTCATGTATGTGTGTTCGGTGTTTTGTGATTCAGACATATGCTAGTCGAGCATGTGTCCAGATCCCATGTATATATATATATATCTATATACACACACACACACACACACACACACACACACACACACACACACACACACCAAAACAATAAAGTGAATGACATTGACTAAAAATAATAAAAACAAAACAAAAAAAGTACATCATAATGCGCATGTTTCAAAAAATAACCACAGTTGATGCAAATTTAAGACAATGTTTATTACAGGTTTTCCTCCCTCCCCCTCCAGTCTCCGCTACTTATACAGTTCCCAACCTTGACCACAACCCCAGTGTTGCAGCAGTCTTGCACAACTGTTGACAAAAAGTGCGCCAACAAAACAGATGTTAACATTTATTACAGTCGACTAAAACAAAGGAACCGATATATGTATATTTATTTATCGTTTGTTGATTGGGTCAGTCCCACTAGGCTAGGAGCCTCTTTTCAGGGAAGACCTGAGGTGGTACATATACTTCTCGAGGAAATCTTGCCAGTGAATCAGGTAACTTCACCTACCCTTTTTGATAGGTACTGTGAGATCTTCACTTACCCTTTTCAATGGGTACCATGGAATATTTTACATCCACCTGAGCTACCACCATCTCAGGCAGGTGAGACCTCAGTTTAATGTCACATCTGAAGGACTGCACACTCCAATGTGCAGCACCACCCTTTATTCTGCACTGCAGTGTCAGTGATCAGACTACCTGGTATGGGAAGAGAATCCACAGCCGTTTGCACCAAAGGTGAGTGCGCTTCCTGATATACGTATACACACACACACACACACACACACACACACACACACACACACACGCACACACATGCGCGCGCGCGTGCGCGCACATATATATATCTTTATATCTTTCTATTATATATTTGTTTGATTGTTTGTGTGTGTTTTTGTGTGTGCGCGTATATATATATATATATATATATATATATATATATATATATATATATGTGTGTGTGTGTGTATGTGTGTGTGTGTGTGTGTGTGTGTGTATAAAATTATAATGTTATCGCATTGCCAGTAAATTGTTGCAAACGTTCATATGTGATTGGTCTCATCTAAAACAAACTTAGAAGTAAGGTAATCACAAATTATATTACATTTCTGATCTCCTAAAATAGCCAGAAAGTTTGCTTTTTCATGTGGTGGCCCCCACATCCTTGAAATTTAAGCATACTAAGTCTATGCTTGCACAACCTTGGAAACAGCAGATCATTCCTAACAGAATGTTACAAATGAACTGCTGTTGTTCAACTGCAATATAAGGTGAGTTCTCAAACCAACAACAAAAATTACCAAAAAGGCAGCACATGCTTGCTGTGAACAAATCTGATGTACCCAAGGATATTGCCTCTATGTCCGAGGATGTCATTGTTGTGCTATACTCAGCCCTCATCAGACCAGTAATTGGGTATAGTGCTCCATTCAGTATGTACCTAACCAAACATATGCAACAACTTGAGCGGCCACAGAAGTTCCTCTCAAAAAGAATACAGGGTGCAAACAACATGTCCTGCACAGACCACCTCAATGCCCCGACCTTGTACTCAGTATTCTACAAGCTGCTGAGAAATGGCCTTTGCCTGATCTACAAAGTATCCTCTGACCCCACTCTAATGGACCTGTTACACAGTTACCAGAAAATAACATTAGAATGTCCTAGTTTAGGGACCTAAACCTCACCAGCAACATAAATAGGATATGCTTGAGGGAGAACTACCCCTTCTCTGGAACAGGTTTCCCATGTATATCAGTCAGAGTTCATCTGTAACCCAATTCAAATGTAACTTGGACCAGTCATTGGAGAATTGGAATTTACCTCTTGCCTGGTGTATATCTGTAGAGGCACCCTGTAAATGCTTGACTACTCATATCCAAGTGTACACATACATACCCTGTAGTAGCCACCTGACATACATTTGGGAAGCAAAGCTAGGTTTAAAAAGGCCCCTCAGGGTTTGTTTGTGTATTAATCACTTATGACCCTATATGATTTTTTTCTTTTGCTCACACCACTTAATCCAGTGGCTATTCCTGCAAAGTTTGTGAGGTTAACTTATTCCTATAGAGGCCAACTAGAATACTTGTTTTTTACTGTCCAGAACCTGACATAAATCAGAGTTTTAGTTCATCCCAATCAATAAGCATGTAAAGTATAAGGTAGGACCTCATCGATTACAAGAATATGAATATGAAAGAGAGGCAGGAAACTGAAAACCTTATGCACAGACACACATTTGGAACATTACAAAGCCAGATGTCTTCCCTAGAGCAAAAGCTTTTCTTAATTAAAGCCTATCTTTTACCACAAATTTGTTTCCTGAAAACTGTTACGATCCATTCTGGGACACAGTATGTGAGCAAATGAACTGGGAACTTATTCTGGTCTTGTCTGTGCCTCTTAAACCTAGCCCCTGCCCTCACCATAGCAAAGGCAATTAAGATCAAGCTTGCAAGTGGTGTAGAATTTTCCCATCTAATGTTGTATTTACAAGAAATGCATATACGATTTTTAACTTGTTGTTAGACAAAACATATCTGATGAACTGGAGCTTAAATGATATTAGGGACTGTCAATGCATAGACTGGATAAGGAGGGGAGGGGTGCATTGATACTGCACATGGTTTTGTTATAAAGCCGAGACATCAGCTCTCTGCAGATAGCTCTTCTTACAAAAGTAATGACTAAGACCTGGGAGATATCACACTCCATGTCAGGAAAACACCTGCTTCCCTGATTTTTTTCATCCATGGAAGAATCTGTTCCGACAAGTGCATGGTGGGGGGACATAGATTCAAGGAGGAATGGATGGTAGCCTCTACATGCAAGCAACTAAAAGAATGAACATATTTCATGTTCATGTAATTAAAGGAGCTTTTCTTTATTTCAACAGGATGTTATATGATAGGGCAATACATTAACTATTGTTCAGGTTTCCAAGGCGAGAAAAAGTAGAGGTAGGCAAAACTCAAATGCCATTCTGCACTGTTTGGTTGTTTGTTAGGCTTCAAGGCAAATGGCTCCTGCAAATCTCAGAGCTTACCTGACTGCAGTTCAGGTAGAGAATTGTGTTCCCTTTCCCACAGCGTTTCTAGGAATACGTACAGCAGGATACAAATGCTCTGCTTTCAGATGCTGAGACAGATATACTGTATTGAATTCCACCTTAGAGGACATCCTTGAAATAAATGGATTTGTGATTATAGATTCAATGATATTTGGCTAGTGGGTGAAAGTTTAAAAAATATTACTGAAAGCCACTTTCAGGAAAATGCAAAGCAACCTTTTTCTACAGGGGCAAGCCTTCTGCCCCCTCCCCTCCCATGACATAATGACTTTATGATCACATAATAGTGGAGAAGAGTGTAACACACAATGATTGTGCACTTTCAGTGATATCTCCTTCACAGTCCTGTCCATCAGACAGGTGTCCATTGAGAATGACTCACATTCACAGACAGCTGCTTTCCATTTTCCTTCTTTAACCCATGGGAGGCGTCAGAAGCGCTACCAAGATATCGCTCCGAGCTGCTAGAGGTGAACACGTTGAGACAGCAGTATAGAGTTCAGACAGCATAGTTTTGGGATCAGCCCTAAGCTGTCATTGTGCTGGAGTAGGGATTGAAATGACTTGGAGTATGATATTTAAAGCAGACTTATGTGCTGATTCCTGCACAAGGTTGACAGGAATTTAGCTCACTGATAATATCTCTTGTACCAAAGAATCCTCTTTATTTGCAATATTATTATTTGGCAAAGAAACATATAGCTTAACAGAAAAAAAATGAAGGCATAAAGATGAAACCTACCCATCTCGGGCCTAACACTTTTGGTTGTGCATATGGACAAGTATTATTGGTTATGAATTTATGTGAAGGAATGGCAAAGATCCTTTAAAAGTTAGAGACAGATTACAGTGAAAGGTCAGATGATACTTGAATGATACTGTATAAAAAGACAAACCTGGGAAATGAACACTAGAACTAAAAGCTGCTTAGCCACTGTGGGATTCTGCAGTATTGCTTCCTGTTTTTCACAGGTGGTAAGGAGATGGCATTTTAAACTTACAATTGTCTGTTCCTGGGTCTGTATTAAATCAGAGAAAACTCACATCAATGAACGGCATTTCATCGGAAATACTATTCATCAAATTCTACTCTTGTGGGTGGCTGTGCCCCCAAACCCCCCACTAATTATATATACCAACTCCAAGATCTCACTACAATGGAGAAAGGGCAAATGTTCGGATCGTCACTGTACTGCAATCTCAGTATGAACAGTTTGACGAATGGCATGTTCGATGTAAGTCCATCAAAAATGCCCTTCGCTGAACTGAATTTTCAAAGAACTAATAGGGATCCCTCTTCCTGAAGATGCTGTATATTTCTGCATGGAGTACAATACCAGTTGACAAGTACTATGGTAAACAATGCTTCAGTCAGTAATTCACTGTGTGATTGGTCATATCACAGTCACTCGATTATAGCCGCTGGAGGCAGCAGCCATTGTTTGTATACTTATGCACATAGCAGCAAGTTAATGCCATTTGGAACAGGAACCTATTACATATTTAACTTGTTTGAGCTTCCAGCCTTTCAAAGAAGTGAGACAGGCTTTTTCTCCGTTAGTGGTTACTCTTTCTCCAAGGTATGCCAACCTTGGGGTGAGAATAATAACATAAATAGGTGTGGAGGAGAAGCTGCCCGGGGGCCTGTCCCACTCAAAAAATACTTCATGTTTTTCTTTAATGTACATTTCTTGAGTTATATATTACCACAGGTGATTATGTACTTAGCCTGCTGGTTTTCAGAAGTTACTGCCACAGAATTCTAATTCAAGTAATGCTGTCTCAAGCATTCATAAAGGAGCCTGTCAAATGCTGCTGTTACTTTTCTAAAATCAGATGTGATCTGGAAAAAGTCCCATATGAACTACAACCTTGTTTTTATTATATATGCATTTGGTTTTTGTTTCCCCCAAAGTTGTCCTTTGTTTATGTCGCTTGTATGTGAGATTTAGATTTAAGTTCTTGAGTCAATTCATTGTTTATTTTCCTTCCTTTCTATTAAATGAAAACTCAAAATAAAGGTTTAAAATAAAATTGATATTAATGGCCAGCAATGTACAGTGGAACTCATAGAAGCTGAAAAGTCTAAATTCAAAGCAAATGCTTTTGCAATGGACAATTATAAGCTCTTGGGAAATGGCATTTGACTTTCAAACATTGTAATACATTTTGCAAGAGACTCCTTGAGGGAAAACATATTCAGAGTGTATTATTTCAAAATATTCACATTGAAAGTTTGAAAAAGCATTAATAATCATTACATTTTGCACCATTTGCAAGGGAAAATGGCCTCCATTTAATGCTAATTAATGAAGACAGCAGATTTCTCTCAGCCTCCAAATGACCTTACATATGACCCTAAAATAGCTGAAGAAAAAATTGCTTTGAAGCCATCATTTTGCAATGAATGAATGAAGTACTGGCAGAGATTATGAACAGATGGCAGTTTAGGGTCATTGACCTTCTGCTGACCATTCATCTGCAGAAATTATTGGCTCCTGAGCACGTCTAGCATTGAAAATGTCTACAATAACAGCTTTAATTTCTGCAACATTTTTATTATTTTTTTCTGTTGTTGCTCTGATCAGTGAGGCACTTGTTATGTATACCTCATAGCACAAATAGACAGTGAGCATGTTTGTTGGGCTTGACACTTGTCCCTGTATTGTAATCATTTTATAGTTCATATCCTGATCCTTCAGTATCATGAATTGCATCAGACGTATAAGGTAATGTATTTGTATGTATGCTGTTTCCATAAACTCTTCAGTTCTTGGTTAAACTATCCTTAGGAGATTGAGTAAAAAGTCATGTAGATTTCATAGAACTCCTATTCCTCATCCAGTAGAGATCTAAACAGTGGTAAACCTTCTTAACTAGTTTATCACACTGTCCTTTATCTTAAGCTGATAGACATCTCAGTAAATGATCTGTGCCCAGCTGCACACATATACAATGCTTTTAGGTCACTTACAGAAAATTTCCTGACTTGCATCTGCAAAACGTTTTCTGTCATTTAGATTTCTCATTTCCTTCTGAAAATTAACCTTCTTGTGACTGAAACAGCCTCATTGCTCCCCATAGTGAGACATATCATTGGATGCCATCATACAGACTACCTTCCATTCCTCAATGGGTCATATCCCATAACCCTTTGCAGCACTCTGACTCATGCACAGGCCTGCAGTGCATTGCTAGTGACAAATGCATATATGCTTCAGTGCATGGGGCTACTAATCATTGTTACTGCATTCTGTACATATTCGTAGCTGGGTGGATGGTCATCTCAGCATGTAGTGCTTACTGTTGCTTTACTATATTCTTCCTGATGTCTGCATTGCAATACATTAGGCTGTCTCTGTCTCTGTTCCCCAGGCTGGATTAACCCATATTTGTATTTTGTTTTCACCCAGTCTAGCTACTAGCTTGCCCTCTACCTGATCATGGACCATGTGGGTCACATTTAAGACTGTAATTATCTGTGCCTTAGAGACAAAATGCCTGCAAGATTGACCCTGCAGGAAAAATTCAGATAAGAGGATTAAGCAGATGATCACTGACTTCACCTTCTTACTTGTGTTCAAAATGTGCAAGTAATTTACATCTGTATGTAAAAATCAAGTCTTGGTGTTGGTTGGAGTCATGATAAGTATTTGCAACACAGAAACACCACTTCTTTAATCATACAATTTTCACCTTTTCCAAAACTAAAAGGCTAAATACATGATTTAGGAAAATATTTTAAAACTTTCTGTAATTCTGTTGACAAAGCCAACTACAAAACTAGTCTGAAAAAAAATACTCTCAGGCTAAAAAAAATGATTTACTTATCTATAAAAATAAAGCATCTTTCTTTGCATCTGAAAGAGCAGTAATATTTCACATAGTAAGAGAAGAAAAAACTGAAATGGCCACACAAGTAACTTATTCTTTTTCCAACCAATTAGTAAAGAAGATAAAATGTCTGTCACAAATAATGTCTAAATAAAAAGGTCTGTTATAAATAATATCTAAAAAATAATAATAGTAATAATAATAACAGTAACAATAATAGTAATAATAACAGTAACAATAATAATAACAGTAACAATAATAATAATAGTAATAATAACAGTAAAAATAATAATAATAGTAACAGTAACAATAATAATAATAGTAATAATAACAGTAACAATAATAATAGTAATTATAATAACAGTAACAATAATAATAGTAATAATAACAGTAACAATAATAATAGTAATAATAATAACAGTAACGATAATAATAATAACAGTAACAATAATAATAATAGTAATAATAACAGCAACAATAATAATAATAATAACAGTAACAATAATAATAGTAATAATAACAGTAGCAATAATAATAATAACAGTAACAATAATAATAATAATAGTAATAATAACAGTATCAATAATAATAATAATGCCTTTTTAGAGTAATATTTTTGGAAGCAGGAGAGTGCTTCATAAAGTCTGACTAGGCCTCATTCTTTAATATTTCAGTTTAGTTTTTACCAGAACATTTAAGCAATTGATTTAGTTTCTTCATAGCTTTCTAGAGCTTAGATTAAATGAGAGTGAAATAAGAAAAAAACTGACAGTCACGTTTATCCATTAAATTTGTCTTGAATTGCCAACCTGTGTTTTGATCCTTCAGCCCTTCTCTGTATGTTCAAACTATCCTCTTCACCTGCTTTCATACTTGTTCTGCCAATGTAATATAAACATAATATTCTTCCCATTTTTTTACATTTAAACCAAAGGGTAAAAAAAGGCACATAGACAAACCTTTCACTAAAATGTCTAAGAAAAAGCTAGTCAAACAAAAATCTTCACTGCATAATACTTTAAACCTCCCACAGTAGAGGACTGGCAGATATATGCAAATAAGAACATACCAGTGTTGCAGCTACACAGTTTCTGAATACCGAATGTAAACTTTTTAAGTCTTTATGGGTAACATCAAATCCCACAAGCTGTAGACTTGCCATGTTTCAGCCTTTTTCTAATATTGTCAGTGGAACATAAGTGAATGTTTTGGTCATACTTTAGAAACACAATGTTTAACACTAAGCCTGATATCAATAAAATTAGGGTGTCTAAAAATATCCCAAATTACATCCAAGCAAAAGGGTAAAAATGTTGCACAGACAAACCATTCAGTAAAAACTGCAAGAAAGGCCTAGCCAATCTTGAGTCTTCCTTAAGTAATACCTTAAACCTCCTGTAGTAGAAGTTGAGTGAATTTATGTGGGTGGTCCCTTAAGGACATTTTACATGATTCAAATTAATGCACATAAACAACTAAACATAATAGAAGAATTTAAGCTGTTATAGTACTCAGTAAAGGTCTCCAATTATAGAAGCTTGGAATCAATTTAACAAATCTGAATGTTGTAGCAAACTGCTTTACTTTAAGTCTTTCAAATGGAATAATATATTTTGCATTATATTATTCTCAAAGTTACTGTATGCTACTAAAACTACTTCATTAATGCTAGTTAAAACACATATTATAGAACTTACCATTTTATTGTATCAAAAGAAAAGATATTTTTTCAGCATCCATGTTAAATCTTGAGAAAATGGGCAGGCATCTCTTCTATACATACAACCCTGGGCCACAGCATCTGTATATAAAATTATAACACACTTTAAATATAAACTGTACAGTAAAATGGAAATTAATACACAGTGAAAGAAAATGCTAAAATAATGAGTTATTAAGAATCATAAAAAAATAAAATGGTATAGATATTAAGTAATTATATGTATTTTGATTTACATAGTCAAACTCTAAATTTACTTTAATAAAGTGCACCCGGGAAAATTTTTAGAAATCATATCTATATCTATCTATATATGTATATATATATATATATATATATATATATATATATATATATATATATATATATTTGGGTCTCCTTTTCATAGTCGAAATTTCACTATTTCGAAAAACAAAAGTAGAAGCCCACTTAAATGAAAGTGCACTTTCACCAATACCGGTTCAACGAACCAGAAAAAAAAAAAAACAGGAAATACAGGAAACACCGCAGCACCGAAGCACACTACAGTGGGAAAAGGAAGTATACCTGTTTCTCCACTGTAGTATGATCTCAGAGTTAGTATATTTAAGTAGCGGGGGGTGTGGAGAGCACCCCCCCACACATGGAGGGGTGCAGGGGCCCCCCCCCTGCAAAACCATCGCTTATGTGTTTCTTTTTTATTTTTTTAATGGTTCATTGAACCGGTATTCATGAAATTTCGACAAAGAAAAGTAGATCCATATATATATATATATATATATATATATGTGTGTATATATATGTATATATATATATATATATATATATATATATATATATATATATATATATATATATATATATATATATATATATATATATATATATATATATATATATATATATATATATATACCCTGCAGTGAAAAATTGGGGTTTTACATCTTTTTTTCATTTTTTTCTCCACTATGAGTGTTTCTAAAAGAGTGTAGAGAGTACAAATGTTAGCAATGAATGAAAATGTATTCCTCACTAGTTTAACTGCTTGAAATGTCAGCAATTCTTTCAACAGACAATATAGCTAGAAAATTCAGAATAGGTTTAGTTAACTGGATATTGTTATAAAGTAGAAGACAGTCTGCATTTTCAAAAGTGCAGAATATAAATTAGTCAAAGCTGTAGATTTAGACAGAGCTATTAGAAACAATTATTAAAGTCTTCAGTTGTGTAGCTAAAATTATATTAGTATATAAATCAGCTCTATCAGATTCCTTTTAGGAGTATCAAAAATAAATTATCAATTTTAACAGTTGCAGTAAAAAAAAAGATCTTAATATGATAAATATAATATGTTATCATTGTGTTAAATAATTTTTATCTGTCTGCGGTATGCTAAAATGCCTTTTGACAAGATTCCAATTATTTGCATAAGCAATGTGGTGCTATCGATTTCAATAAAGTGAACACAGGTGCTCCAGTATCGATATGAATTAATAAGGATTAGTTACCCTTCTTCCTGTGTATTTTAGAAAAAAATGCATTCATTCTCTGATTTGATGAAAACAGCCTATATTTCATACAAAGAAAAAAAAATATTATCCAGATGAAGTAAAATCATTCTAATCCAGAACTTAAATTTTTGCCTAATGTATATGTTATGCTGAATAAATATAAAGAAACCATTCTGTGAAGATACTAGTTTCCTTAATGTTTAAAGTTTGCCAGTTATGGACTTCATTAATAAAAGTAATTTAAGATAACATATGCATATGATTTGTTTATTTATTTATTTTTTAATTTGTCTGCCAAGGTATTACACTGATCAAAATTGCAATTTAGGCACAGTCTGGGTGAATAGAACATATTTAACAAGAAAAATAATGAAGAAAAATAATAGACATTCCCAGCAAACATGGATATATCACTAAATCACATTAGAAATCTTAGAATAGTTGCAGTACTTACAGTATATGTACAGTGTAATGCCTCAGTAGTAAGGGTATTCGTACAATGAATTATGCATGTTACTTTATTTACAAGGGCTTAAAAGCATGAATGAGGAATAGTTCTCATACAGTAGTCACACAATTTAAAAGTGTAGTTGAACAAAAAAAAAAAACATTCAGAAATGTGGGCAATCATTACATTACCTTCATATCAAAAATCACCTTTATCAAACACTAAAAGTATTGCTGTTCAGCAGATCAAAAAAGGACAACAAACACATTGCTTTTCTGTTTGGTAAATTAAAAAAAACTAACAGTTACAATAGGCGTTGTTTGATTTGTGATATTTTTAGGCAAAGAGGTAAATGTAAGGTAATATGTAGGGCTGAAGTTAGGAGCAGGGCTAGGCGGCAGGAATAAAATAAATTCTCTAATTCTTGAGTGAGAAAGGTTGTGTAGATTATAAGTGATGCATAATGTTTGCAACTGGGAGTGTATCAGAATGGTTTGTGATGTAAAATGCTTGCAACTAGGATTGTGTCATTGTGTGGGTTGTTTTCATTTGTATAAATGTATGCTTGCCTATGTAGTAAGTGATGGTTTATTAAAGATGTTTCTTGTTTAAAAAACATAAAGGCAGAAATTTAATAATTTATGTAATATTGTTTAGGTTATATGATACATAGCAATATATGTGAAGTATAATGTTTGGTATGTTAATTTAGTTTGATTACTTTTATATGAATGTAAATTTTACTATGTCACAAGTGATAATTCAATAACGGTGCTTAAAAAACGAGCAGGGCTAGGGTTAATGTTAGCACACAAGTAGGAATGGACAGAGGGGCTTTAGCCACCATACACCACCTTGCTCATGTATGTGAAACCTAAGCTACTCCTTTGCCTTTTAAACTACTTAAAACATGACTTAGCAGACCCACTTGGATCCCTGTTTAACCACAGCCTGTGAACTGGCCGTGTTCTGGCAGAATGGAGAACAGTAATCCCTCTGCACAAAAGGGGACTATCAACTGACCCTGGGAATTACAGGCCTTAAGCTTGACTAGCCTCATCTCCAAGGCCATGAAAAGAATCATTGCCGATCTTATTAACAAGGACACTGGTAATCTCTAAATTTTGGACCCAACCCAGATTAGATTCGTTAAAGGTAGATCAGGCCTGTTAAACATGGTTGAATTATTTGAGAAAGTCACCAAGGCCCTGGACAAGAGAAAGGCAGCACATACAGCCTATCTTGACCTAACCAAGGCATTTGACACAATCCCTCACTCAAGTGATATAGAGAAACTCTCCCAGGTGGGTATTAACCCCTACATTACCAGATGGGTATTCAGCTGGCTCATCAACAGGACACATACTGTCAAAGTGGGTGACTTCACCTCTAGCAAAAGAACAGTCAGCAGTGGCATACCACAGGGCTCTCTGCTGGGCCACTTACTGTTAGGAATTTATTTCTCAGAAGTCCAGGCAAACTTGGATGACCTGTAGCTGAAAAAGTTTACTGATGATTGCAAATTGGGAGCAATCACTGAGTCCCCCAAAGATGTTAATATATTGCAGATATGGTTAATGCAGACAAATGATTGATGTCAACACCATGGATTTAAGCTAAATGCAAAATAATGCATTATTATTCCGCTTGGGAAAGCTGACATCCCTGCTAATTACATTAAAGACAGCACCCCCCAAGAGTAGACCTAGTAGCAGGTGATCTGGGTACTCAGGTTGATAGAAATCTGAACTTTGACCATCAGGTATACACAGTAGTAAGGAAATCCTTCTATGTGACACATCTTTCTATGTGACACATCTAGCTCTAAGGCTGTCATAATTCCATTATAATAAGCCCTCATCAAACCAATAATTGAATACAATGATTCCTTTTGCATGTGCCCCACCAGACACCTCCAACTATTGGAGAGACTACAGAGGTTTCTCACCAAGAAATTACAGGGTACACAAATGCAGTAAGACTGAAAGTCTTGTCACTGTATTCGGTCTCCTACAGGTTGCTAAGGGCTTTATGTATCACATGCTGAAATGAGGGCATATGAAGCAATGACAGTATCACAACACATACATGTTAATAATCTATAGAGGTGCAATAATGCCTGTGCATTTCTAGTAACATGTCAAACCACAGCATATAGTTCACCATTTACAAGAAAACACATGAGAAGTCAGGATGATGGCCATTAATACGAGCACACATTTGGCAGTATCAAAATACCATATGTCTACAAAACATGCATACACAGGAGTGGCACAAATCTATGACATAAATATGCCATTGCTAATAAGGCATATCATATATATGCAGAGGTTGTGAGCAGCAGTGCAGGTATTAATTGACAGGTGCAGATGATATCACTACAATGGTTACCACACATATGTATGTTGAGGTGTTACTACATGTGTAAAAAATGTGGAGATCACCTCTATCAGATATGTGATATTTTGAAAATCACCATATCTACATATGCAAGTCTGTAGTTAAAAATCAAATAAAAATGATGTGTGCAATATATCATGGGTAACAGTTAACATCACAGCATACTTGCACTCAAAAATGGAATCAGACTTAGTGGTCACATCTGAACAGTATGCAATGTGAAATGGGAGTATGGTCTTGCCTAGGCCATGCTGTGTGTACAGAGCAGATGTATAAACATTTTGTTGTACATTCATATTCATTTCAAAGAACCAAGAAATCTCACACTGACACATGTAGAAGCTATACTGAAAAGGAGATATTTATATTTGTCCTAACTTCAGCCTGTCTGTGTCTGCAATAAGCCAATTTACACCACTGCAATACTCTATCTAAATATAAATATAGAGTTAAATATGGGATAAGGAGTATCATAACACCAGTAACAAATCATAATGGTGATGGCTGTATGAACCAGTAAAGTGAAATTGTCTAACAAACAGACTTGTACATCTAAAATTGGTGCTAAAACAGTGGAACTCAAACCATCCAAAGCAATACAACCCTGCCAACATCACTGACATTGTGAGACAGCAGACACCCATCCAATACATGAATAGCCAAGGTATGAGCACGATTATTTAAGAAGGGAGCCAGTGCCATATAAGCAAGTTGCTCACTGGTTGTGTTAGCAAATTTCCTTTAACCACAAAATAAACCATTAACATTTGAAAGACTTGTACATATGTAGTTTACAGAAAAATAATTTCTGGTGAAAGGTATAAACAATATACTGACTCTTAGAGTATGTACCTTGTGGATGCCTGATGGGAATCTTGTTATTTAATTTGCATGCATGAATGTCATCTGAATAACATTCTCCTACAAGAGATGGACATGTTAATGGTTCTACAGGGCAGAAATAGGGCTGCAAATAATGACAATTACCTTTCCCCTTGGGCTGCTTCTCCAGCCTGTCATACAATCAATGAAAAGAGCTCTATTATGAGCACGTTCCTCAGCACCTGCATGAAGAAAAGTAGAAGAAATATTAAGGTCCAAATGTGCTACAAGGTTAAACAGCATCAAACATCAAAATAAATCTATTCAGAATGTAGTCTTAGTAATCACATTATCAAGCAGTGGTTTACAGTCATACATCACAGTTTGAATACAGAGACATTTATATCAAAGTGCAGCTGTATCACATACGCTACAAGAACTGACTAGAAGCAATCTGAAGCTGGATTCAAACCAACAGCTTTCACAAATATTCACACCAAAGTCCAGAACCTTACTTCTTCTTTGCTATGTGAGAAGAACATAATGGAATTCCTCAATGAGCTGTGACTGCACAGTTGAAGCATGGTGTACCATGTGACACTGTCTGCACACTAGTAATGATATACAAGGTGACTGGATCAAAATGTGCGACAGGCCCATCGTAACAACCGAAGAATGATAAGATCTGCATTGCACAAAATTTTCAGTGATACTAAACAAGGTTAGTGCTACATGCATGGTAATATTATTAGGAAGAGGTTTACAATGTTAACATTTATCCCCCAGTATTTCATGCAATGATTATAAACTGTTACATAGTATACAGTACGTAAAGAACAAATGCTGCATAAATGGATAATAGCACTAAAAATAAAAATGCAACCATATATGTAGACTGTTTAAAACTTAAGATGTCTTGACATATGTACAAAGAGATGGCATACACCAAATATATTCAAATTATCCTAGAAAGTACAGAGATGGAAAAAAACATGAATATCAGCACAAGAAGGTGATAAGGTAATCCATGACTGAAAAGTAACCTACATAACTTGCAAATTTACCTCCCTAGCAAGCACATAGCTGTGCATTAAAAGATTAATTGTCTGATGGGAAGTCAAACCCACAAAAACAAGATAAATCACTTATACAGCTAACCCTTTAGCTATACCATATTCAGGAGAGAACTTATCTAGATTTATTGTAAATCAAGTGTGATTACAACATACATGCTCTCAAATTGAATGCTTAGTCTCCTGCAATGTTCACAGATTGTTCTAGCCCAGATAATATTAATTTATGTAAATATTAATTAAGTATAATTTAATTCTGAGCATGCATTTTTTGTTTTAATACAAGTTGCAATGGAATCACGAAGATATCCATGGTATCTATATAAATGGTATGGAGCTATCTTGAAATATTACGTTATCTGCAACAGTCAGACCTGTCACATACAGGGACACAGTTTATTTGACAAAATGTTATGCTGCACTGTATGCATAGGAGTACACACTATGTCCATCACCTTCAACTTTACCTTTCTCATGTTGTAGAGACTGATCAGTTATAACTATGTTCAAACACACACACACACACACACACACACACACACACACACACACACACACACACACACACACACACACACGTAAGGAGTAGCACCCTTGCCCTTATGAAACAATTATGCATTAAGTACAACACATTTTAAATGTAATTGCATGTGTACTGGTTTAATGTGTGCCATACTTCAGGTGTAAACTAAGGTCACCTATGACATATCTGCGGTGTATGGGTGGATGTATATCAGCTATGTATGACAGCAACATGCTATGTCTGCACAATTTTGCCTTTATATTACATTTTGTGAAAATGCAGACATCATGCTGACAGCATTACATTACTGGATCACACAGACAATACTTGCAGTCCTGAGGGTCCACCCTGATGGGGTTGAACATCACAAATGATCTCATGTGCTATCTGGTAGTTAACATCTGCAAGGCAAGCAGCAGGAACAACGGCACGTGCAGGTGCTGGTCAGTCATCATCACCATCAATCCCATCATCTTCCTGACACCTACAAGGCAAGCAGGAACAACGGCACGTGCAGGAGCTGGTCAGTCATCATCACCATCAATCCCATCATCTTCCTGATACCTACAAGGCAAGCAGGAACAACGGCACGTGCAGGTGCTGGTCAGTCATCATCACCATCAATCCCATCATCTTCCTGACACCTACAAGGCAAGCAGGAATAACGGCATGTGCAGGTGCTGGTCAGTCATCATCACCATCAATCCCATCATCTTCCTGATACCTACAAGGCAAGCAGGAACAACGGCACGTGCAGGTGCTGGTCAGTCATCATCACCATCAATCCCATCATCTTCCTGACACCTACAAGGCAAGCAGAAACAACGGCATGTGCAGGTGCTGGTCAGTCATCATCACCATCAATCCCATCATCTTCCTGATACCTACAAGGCAAGCAGGAACAACGGCACGTGCAGGTGCTGGTCAGTCATCATCACCATCAATCCCATCATCTTCCTGACACCTACAAGGCAAGCAGGAACAACGGCACATGCAGGTGCTGGTCAGTCATCATCACCCCATCAATCCCATCATCTTCCTGACACCTACAAGGCAAGCAGGAACAACGGCATGTGCAGGTGCTGGTCAGTCATCATCACCATCAATCCCATCATCTTCCTGACACCTACAAGGCAAGCAGGAACAACTGCACGTGCAGGTGCTGGTCAGTCATCATCACCATCAATCCCATCATCTTCCTGATACCTACAAGGCAAGCAGGAACAACGGCACGTGCAGGAGCTGGTCAGTCATCATCACCATCAATCCCATCATCTTTCTGGCCTCTGACCCTGATTCACCAGTCAGGGGTCTGACATAACATGTTCTCTATCATCCAATAAGACAGCCTTCGTGGGTTCCACACTATGTGAAGTGTAAACCTCACCCAAAAAAATACAGACTCTGTCTTCACCTAAATTTAGGATTATGTAACATAAACAAACTGATGTGCCCTTTGGGTGGAAATGGTTCATTATATCACACTACAGTAATGTAGGAGTATATGCAACTGTTTCACCATATATGATGAAAGGCATTTCAATAGACAACATTGTAAAAAATGCAGCCTATTATACAGTTGTTTGTAATATATCCCTGTCATAAAACACTATGCGATGACCACCTGAAGACTTTGAAAGATATATGCTATGCCATTAACATGATAAAAAATGACACTGCAACTGTGGCATGTTTGTTGAAGGTATATCACAATACAATACAGGTGTCATTTAAACATATTTATCAGACAATATGGCCCATACAGTGTCTTTATACTTTGTATAATATAAAGAACTGATTGTAGCACATGCACAGTGAGGAGCATGCAACATTCCCAATGTCCTGTTATCAATATGGATCAATGATATCTATAGAAGGCCATGTGTGGTCCAATATGTTCATCATAGAGGGCCATTACCTTGTTCCACCACATTACATCATGCAATACAGTTTATCTGAAAAAATGCTGTTATTGCTTGTTCATTTATGAAACAGCCATCAGTATGCCTAAAAAATAAATATGTACAAAAGCAAAACATATATGTATCATGACACGTATTGTGTGACAGTGTAGCATCCAGCAATGATGTGTCGATATTCAAAAATTGCTACACTGTAAGCTGACAGTGACACTAACAGCATAACATTTTATTTATTTATTAATTTATTTTACAAGTGGTGGGTGGTCTACAGAACCACTATTGATCTGGGTGGAAAAGAAAATTAATCCGGTGCTGGCATGTGCGCCAGCAGATTTAAAAGACTCAGCAGACTTTCTACAATGCTTAGGTGAATATATAACTCCCGATGTGATAATACTTGCTTTATCTTTGTGACCACAGATGTGAATAGTCTGTTCACTGTTATCCCCATTGAGTTTGTGCTAAAAGCAATTAAAGAGTTTGTGCTAAGAGCAATTAAATAATATTTAGTGAAAAACATTCAATATGAACAATGCACAATTATATTGATTTGTTCCTTCATACAGATGGCTTTGCAGAACATCTTTATATTTGGTGAGGAATACTTTTGGTAATGATGGGGTGTTGCTATGGGTACCCCATGCACTAACACATATACCAGATTGGTTTTGCCATATTGGGAGTACACAGTTATATAGAATGAGAATAATAGATGGAAAGAACATGTATTATTTTACACAAGATTTGTGGATGATATATTCCTGTTATGGAAAGGGACCCTAGAGGATCTAGATTTGTTTGTATGTTATTTGGAGAACAGTACATCTTTTTTTAAAGTTTACTGTGCATACATCTGACAGAGAGATCGATTTTCCTGATTATTTAAAATGTATGATGGTACATTTAATACTTTGATATATAGAAAAACTTGTTGGAAGAATACTCTTGTAGCACATAATAGTATGCACCCACAGCATATTTTTTCTAATATTGTGAGAGGATAACTTCTTAGAGCTTCAAGACTATGTAATCAGGAAGATGCTTTCTTGAGAGAAACTGAATGTTTAGCTTCATGCTTGAAAGACCATAGCTATAGAGAACGTGGTATTAAAGGTATTTATTCTGATGCTGAAAAATCTCAGAAAATTTTGAGGTAAACCATGGTATGGTAACGGGACTGACTCTAAAGAACGAGCAGTCATGTCTTTTAATAAGCATATTAAGGATAGTAACCACATGAAAGTTATGTTAAAATATAGCAATGATATTAGTACAGTATGTAGTACTATCAATAATAACTGGAAAATTATTTTAACAGATGAGAGTATTTAGGGCATAGTATGAGATGCCCCTTCTTTTGTTTTTAAAAACAAGTTAAATTTGAAAAGGTTATTGTGTAAGGACATTTGGTGTAAAGAATGAACTACCAGGTCATCCAAGATTGGTATGTTTCCTTGTGGGCATTGTAAAGCCTGCAAGCATATCAGTAAAAACATCAGTTTAAACATCCAATTACAAATTGGGTCTATCGCCCCAATTTATATGCTGACTGTCTTATGAAGAATTTAATATATCTTGCAACATGCACAAAATGTCTATCTTTTTATGTGGGTAAAACCAATAGATTGTTTAAGGATCGTATTGTCCAGCACCTAAGCAATATAAGATTGGATGCTAAACATAATGTGTTAGATCAGGACATTAAGAAGTATAAGGATCCTACTTCTATGTTTACTGTTTTATGGATACAGGAAGCAGATAGAAGAGTTGGTGATTTGGTAAACAGGACTGATATAACTGTATCCTATTGGATAGCTGATCTGCTGGTTGAGAAGCCTCCTGGCTTGAATGGGCTGGTACCAATCAAGCTGATTCTGAAGGGGTATAGACCGTTTTATGGATTTTGATTGGATATTTATTTCTTTTTAAATGTGAAGATTGAATTGTAATGCATGGCTCTGAAGAAGGGATAATTCCTGAAAGTGCTTATCCAGTTTTATGTTATTTGTTTTTACTTTTTTATTCATTTTAGTGCCTATATTAAAGCTATTGTTTTATGTACTATAGCATGGTGGTTTACATGGTTTTATTTGTAATTTTTTATTCTTTGTACCACAAAGGATGTTTGGTTCTCTTCAGGCTGCTTTTTGCTGTGACATTTGTTTACTGGGAAAGTCTGACTGGGCAGAAGCCCTTTTTCAGCAGGGGCCTTAAGAGAAACACTCCACAGTTATAATACAAAAAACTTACATAAATATAAAACAAAGCAAAACATATTTTACAAAAAGTCATTTACTTACATATAAGACAAAGCAAAATATATTTTACATTGATAGCAATAATTCAAAGCTTAACAGAGAAAATGCATGGCTGTTCTATAGTTCCTTATCAAGAAACTTTTTAGCAGAGACATTACAGTGGACATGTATGTGTCGGGAATAGTAGTATAACAAGGAAGATTTGAAAAACATTTGTGGAATAGTAACAGTTAGAGCCAGGTTTGAGTTGGAATGTGTGCTGAATAAGGCTGGATGAAGAAGTACTCTATTCTAACCAGGGCTAGTCGTGGACAGAGCCATGTCTCGCATAAGTAGCTTTTGAGTAGCAGCGTTAGAAGTAGATCTGATAGTTTAAGGAAGTGTATTCCAGGTTTTGGCTATGTGATTTGTAACAGAGTTGTCTGCAGTATTAGTGCTTTGGTTATTTTTAGTAGGGGTTTATTAGTAGAATTTAAGAAACGATTATTGGAGCATGGTTGTCGTAAGTTTTGGAGGAAAGAGTTTTTTCAGGTTTATATAGTAATCTATGAGCTATAGTAAGCTGGATATATGATAAAAGATAAGGTAGTGCAAGCCAGGAGAATTGTTTCACAGGTAAACAGTGATTAGATCTGTATGCGGGATCTGTGGCGAACTTTGCATTATTGTAGCAGGTTTCTAGTTTTCCTAAATCTGTTTTCTTTAGATTGGTGAGAATGTGTGCAGCATAAAGAAGTATAGATTGTAGGTGGGTTCTTACAACAGTAAGTTTTGTAATATTGGTTAGGAATTCTTTGTTTCTGTATAGGGTGCCAAGTTTCTTATGTACTTTCTTTATTGTTTCAGATAAATGTATGCTGAATTTCATGTTATTATCAATAACAACAGCTAGGAGTTTAGTTTGGGATACTGGGGAAATAGTGGTATTAGCTGTGAATGTGATATGGAAAGCAGGATGGGGTGTCTATGGCTCATGTAGGTTGGAAAAGCACAAGTTTGTTTTTTTCTTTGGATTAAGAATAATCTGTGAATCAGATAGCCAGGATCCCACTGCAGAGAAGGACTGTATTATATGCTGAAGTTGTTGTAGTGATGGGTCTACTTCAGAAGACTGAAAAATTAAAAGACTGAATCCCAAAAGACTGAAAATTCAAAATACTGAATGATGGAATTTGCCCTTTCTCCACTGTTGTGTGATCTTGGAATTGGTATATATAGTTAGCAGGGGGTGTAGGGGGAACAGCCCACCACATGAGAGGTGCAGGGGGGTGTGCCACCTGCACTAAAAATGTGTTCAGTATTTTGAATTTTCAGCCTTTTCAGATTCAGTATTTTGGTGTTTCAGTCTTGTAAAGTACACCCAGCAAGCAGCACATATAAGACTAGAATCATCTGCATACTGGACAAGAGAGGCCTGATGGGTAGCCATGTGAATATCATTAGTAAAGACAGTGAAAAGAAGGGGAACTAGAATCAATCCTTCTGGAACTCCAGAATTGAGGAGAAATAGAGGGGCTAGGTCTTGTTGCCATTTTACAGGTTGCTGGCAACCAGCTTGATAATTTTGGAACTATGTGAGTGCAGAATGACTTGAGTTTTAGGTCAGAGAGTACATATACCAGTTTGTGATGTGAGACGGTGTCAAAAGCTTTAGACATATCAAGAACTATAGGTGAAACTAATTTGTCTTCATTTCTATATTGATTAATGGTGCTAGTAAAGCTTAACAGGGTAGTAGTAGTGCTATGATTGGGACAAAATCTATTGCTGTGATTTGGCTATTAGATTGTTAGTTAAGAGATAGTCCAGAAGTTATGAGTGCACGCATTTTTCCAGTATTTTGGATAATGGACATAAGATAGCAACTGGCCTATAGCTGGAAAGTTCTGTTGAGTTACTTCTTTTATGAAAGGGGGTTATGTGTGAGATTTCCAGATGGCTGGGACCTGGTGTTTAGAGATGGCACAGTTTATAAGGATGGAGATAGGATAGGAGATTGCATCCGCTGAAAGTTTAAGCTAGTCCACTGGTAAGATATCTGCTGCTAGGGTTGTGGCTTAAGTCTTTTAAATGATTTTTTTATAGTATCTGCTAGGACAGGTTGGAAGGAAAAGGTACTGTTATCCTTGTTTGATGTTAAATGAACTGTTGGAGGACAAGAGCAGTTGTTTTTTGAAACGTCTAGTATGGTTTCAGTGAAGTATTTATTAAATTCCAATGCAGTGCTGTGTATAGTATTTGTTGATGAAGGGGTTGGTGTTGGAGCTTACCCAGGATGTAAGTTTTTAAAATAACTAACTAGAATTTTGTTGGTTATTTTGATGTATTATTTGGATGTTACAATAACAGTTTTTTTTGTCTTGTTTGGTGTGTCTTTGACTTTGTTTCTGAGTTCTTGATATGCTTGATATGACTGAAGATTTGTCACAGATTTGTTTTTATGCCATAGTTCCCAGGCCATATCTCTCAGTTTGAGTAGTGATCTGGTTTCTTTAGTAAGCCATGGGGCATAATGTGACTTTGTCCTTATTGCCGTATGTTGTGCCAGTTTGCTCAGTATGTTGAGGAAAGTGGAGTTGAAATACTCCATGGCAGCTTCTAGAGGTAAGCAGAGTTTGAGGTTGGATATGAAGGCTTCAGGGTTGAAATTTCTTTTGTTTTGGATTTGGTGGTAGGTGGTGTAGTTAAGGGGGTTAGTATGTGGGTTAGTAGGTGATCACTGAGGCTGTCAGGAAGATATCCAGACTGTAGAGAGAGGGAGGGTGTGTTAGTTAGGGTCCAATCTAGCGTAATCTGCCTTTTTCATTGTTTTGTCTACTCTAGTGGGAGGTTGAATAATGTGGGTGAAGCCGTAAAGCTTAATATGGTTAGTAGAGTTAAATTCTCCCATAATAACTGTTTCTTGAGGCAGAGTTTTTGATGTCCAGTGGATGATGTGTTCTATAGTGTTGCCTTGAGGTTATGTTCTGGTTGTATATGGGTTTCTGCTATTAAGTGTTTGTTGGAATTAATTCTCAGCTTAGTATAAAGTATGTCAGCATTACTGAAGTCAGAGGTGTTTTGATCGATGGATTCTCGTATGAGGTTGTTTTTAAATAGAATGGCTAGTCTATCTCCTTTTCTGTCCTTTCTGTCTAAGCTGTGTATGTTGTATCCTGGAGGAATGATTTCATTGCTGCTAATGACTTTGGACAGGTTTCTGTTTGTAGGGCAGTGTCTGGAAACTAGAGTGTGAGGGTGACATGGAGTTCTTGTACTTTTTTAACAACACTTCTGAGCTTTATATTTAAGAGTAGAAGTTCAGATCCTTTACTTGGTAGGTTAAATACACTCTGGAGCTGTAAGGTGGATGGGAAACAGATCCGGGCCTGTGATTAAAACTCTTGACATATGCCTTGCAACATTGTCATGCAGACAGTCTGACAGAAAAACACAATCTTCCTGGTCCATTATTTGTATGTCTGCCTGACACAATTAAGTTGAGGTGTCCATAGCAGAGCTAAACTTAAGTGTGATTGAGGATTATGTTTTACATGCCATAACTGCACTAAGCAGAGTACCTCCAGTGGGCAGAAGCAGACCCCTCCTCTCATTAGATCCATACTTGGCCATCAGACATCAATGCCTCTGCTGCAGCATGTGCACACATCTGTTGATGGTCAGCCCACTATGAGCCAGGCAGGTATGTCCAAATAGTGAAATTACAGTCATATTACTTTCACATTACAACTGCGTCACCCCATCCAGCTCTTCAAAAGAGCAACATGAGCCGAATGTCTTCAAACATGGCAGGTGCAGGCAGGAATGCAGTGCGTGTCATCTTCAAGGGCCACCTAGACTAACTTAGTTTAACATTGATAGCTAAGCCAATGTGTGTCCTGTCAAGTCATTCTGACCCTGGGGCAATCATAACCACTGTGCTGACCCCTGACAAAGAAATGTGTGTGTAGTTGTTGAAATGTCTGATACCTTGAAACGTTCTGATATTTTTTCTGAAATATGTGACTAGAGTCATTTGTTGATTATGTGTTACCTGACTGACATTGACAATAATAATGCACTATGTTATGTCGTGCTTTAATGGTTGCATCTTTGTTAGTAGACAGATACTATTGATACATTCCTTATCATTTGTCTTATTGTCTGTCATTCACAAATGCACAACTGTGCCTCTGTATACATACCTGTGTCACTTATGACATTTTAATATTGTTCTGCACATACCTAACAGCAGCACTCCCTGTCTTTATGTGTATCTCTATCCAGTTTAATTTGCTGTGCTTACTTTTTGCACACATATTCATATATATCTATCTATATATATATATATATATCTATATATATTTATATATATATATATATATATATATATATATATAGATATATGTATCTATATATATCTATATATATATATATCTAATATATATATATATATATATATATATCTATATATATCTATATATATACACATATACTAATGGAAATGCCCCATGTTGCAGTAATACCACGCGTAGGTGTGGCAGCACTGTTATTATACAGACAGTGTTGTTGTGTATGTACATGTCAATGCATTCCCATACACATCACAGACTCTGCTTTCTTGTGATTGTGCCTATCAGATGGGTACTATTCTATTATATTACTCTGCCTGATGACACCCTAACTGTCCGGTCGGTCATTCAAGTTGTGCACATCTCCTGTATTCCACACACGTCTGTGTGTACCTCTTAGTTGCTGTACCTCGCAGATGGTCTTCCTGGATTGCTGTTTCCTGTCAGTGTTTTGCATTTGTTCATAATGGTGTATATTACTATTAGGTTATGTATGATGTTCACTGCGTGCAACTAATGGGTCATTTTCATTAGTCGTAAACTGTGTTACTGTTGTGGGGCAGCATGTGAACATCGATGTTTACTCTGTGTACTTATGTACCTGTGGTCAATCATGACTTAAACCTGTGTGTTAGATGTTGCTGTGTTCTCTAAACTGGGACTTGTGTCTGCATCCTCCATTGCCCATGCCTACCCCCCCCCCATGTCTTCAGACATCTAGGGTTTCTGAGGTAGATCACCACACCTGCAGCTGACAAGCTCAAATCGTTAAGTTGTGCATATTTGTCATTATTATGTGTTAGGCCACATATTGATAACAGCAATGCTCTATGTAACAATCGCCTTGCTTCCATGTTTGCATCTCTTGATATTTATATATAGTAAGCATTTCTTATGATCATCAACATGATAACTTATTCAGTTCCAGCACTGATTGCTACATTCAATATTTAATTTTTATTTGAAAAACCTGCATGCGTTGGTATGCCTCTTTATGCATACCAGTGTTACATGTGACATTCTATTAAGGTTCTTTACATTTCTTGGGTGCATATTACATTATCAAACTGTTAAAAGTTTGAACGTCATATGTTTGACACCATATGAGCAACCTTTTAAAAGTTTGAACGTTTCAACGGAGATCTCCATACAGTGCGGAATGGGAAGATTTCCCTTTCCTGCAATGTAGTGCATTCTTGGAGTTGGTATATTTAAAGAGCAGGGGGGTGCATGGGGGCTTGCCCCCTGCTTAAAATGGTCAGGTAGTTTTTTCTGTTGTTAATTTTTTTTTTTTTTTATCTTTTCGAACTTTTAAAAGTTTGATCATATATCTTCGACCATATGACAATCGAACTTTTATTAATTCGATAACGTAACATACACCCACATTCCTCACCTGTAGTGCAAGATGAACTTATGTTGACATAATTCCCTTTGTTATCTACTTGCTGACATGTACTTTGCATGTCTGCTTTCCACTATCTATCTGGTTACACACACACACACACACACACACACACACACACACACACACACACACACACACACACACACACACACACACACACACACACACACATATATATATATATATATATATATATATATATATATATATATATATATCACTGCATCCCATACAACAATGCATGTTCCATGGCTGAGATATACTGCCTGTCACTGATGCTCTGAATAATTGAACTTGTAACTCATGTTGCAGCAATCACCTGTGCAATGCAACATTGCATTATGTGTGTCATTCCTTGTAAGGCATGTAAAGTGAAACTTGTTTGTGACATAGGTATGTTTCATTTTGGCTTGCTCTTGATATGTTGCCAGCACTCATTCTGGTGTAAGCTGCAAAGTGTTTTGTATGACACTACTACACAACACTATGCTATGTGTAATGCAGAGGTGTTATTGGAACACTCCTGCAGTTAAGTTAGGTTATGTTTGTGCTGAGATATTCCTATACCCTGTGTGGACCTAGATGAATTGTGTTACTGGCTGTTGTACATCAAACTTTGCATGCTACTTTTCTGTATGATGTCCTGCCTGAACAACTACACCATCTGCTGTTTACACCTCATGCATGCCACACATATGCCAGTGTAGTCCCTTTTGGTGCTGTACCTTGCAGAGAACATTCTTGTAGTGATTGTTCTTCTGTAGGCATACAGATGTATTCCTTGCTATGTCAGGTGTATGAGTATAAGGTATTACAGGTGAATCATATGGTTACGTTATGTCTGATATTCAATGTGGACATCTAATAGGCTGTTTCCATTAGCCATGCTTTGCACTGCTGTTGTGGGGCAACAGTGTGTGAACATCACAGTTTTGTCTATGTATTTCTGTACATGTAGCTTGTCATAACTCAAATATGTGAGTCAGACAATGCTGCATTGCCTGACATAGAATATATGGTGGCGGCTTCCATCAACCAAGCCTATTTCTTCTCACCCGTGTATTCTCTTGATCATCAGATGACAGCTTTAATAGCTCTATGTCAGACATTTGGGAGTTCATGGGATCAGTCACCCATATCTATGGCTGGTAGGCTACTGTATTTTGATGTTATAATGTACTACAGCATGGCAGATATGGTTTCTTTCTATAATGTCTTTTCTGGTGTGTACTGGGGTGCACTCCTGGATGTGTCCAGACATCTGAATCTTGCTTTCAGCATTCCAAACACATGCACAATAGTGTTCCATGTCATAGTGTGCACAATGTTGTATGTATCCTCATCAGATGCTCATGGGGCTCTGTATGGTGTCATTTGTCAAGACTCCAGTGGATAACCACAGTCACCTTAGGGGGATGAAAAATATTTATTCACCATGCTTACTGTTCACATGTCTGCCTACTGCTTACAGTATGACAGTGGTCATTTGCTTACCTAGTAGGCATCCCTCTGATATTTCCCCATGTTGGGAAGTGGTCCTCAGAGCACTTTCCCTCCAAAACACTACATCATGCACAGTACCCGGGGATGATAAGGCCATCTGTGGAGCACACCATCGGACAGTTGTGGAAAGGCCAGCATTTCTATTCAGCATCGGGTACTGCTGGATTTTCATGGGGATATGGGTGTAGACAATTGCACTGATGAAATGGGGAAGTTAGCAATGGCCAAGAACTATTGCATAGCAGTTCTGTGCTCTATGGCTGTTGTTGAGAAGTGAATGCATTCATCCACTTTATTCATATTACTACCAGTAATTGTGCTAGAATGCAACTATGGCTGTCTAGGACACTCCTACAATATCACACATATGTTGGTGAAATGTCCCAGAGGCCAGTATACCCAGACACAGGCACACTTTTGTTTGTATCAGTACTGGGTTACTCTGCAGATTGTGAGCATGCACATGGGGTGCACACATCCTGCACAGACCCTGCACCAGTAATCTATCTAATATCTATCTATCTGTCTGTCTGTCTGTCTATCAGACTGTGTATTAATTCCTGTTCAGACAGCTGGCTTAACTGAAGGCTGTCTCAGTGTCTTGCTGCCTAAATTCTGGGACGCCTGTCCAGATCGTCCTCTGTTATGGTTTGCACTGCCCCATCCTGGTCTAGTGCATTAAATGCAGCTTGCCTCCTTGACTCCTTAGTAATTCCCAGAATATGGTAGCATTAAGGATAAGCATAAATAACATCCTCCAGTTGCTTATGTGAAGCACCCTAGTCTGTTGCATTTTATTTGCATTAGGCACATACAATGTGTTCTGGAAGAAAGTGGCCAAGCACAGACTTTCCAATTACTCTACAACAAACAAAGTATTACTTGCTCTTATTTTACCATTCGTTATAGAATCATGTGCACAGCTAATATGCGGACATCTTTCTTTAGCATGCATCGCTTCCACAACTTTCTTTGGTATTTGGCCCAGTATTTACAAAATTTCCCTTTAGAGATTATTCTTTTCTGGTGTTGACCACCCCCTTTTCCTTAAAACTTTCCTGACCCTTTGCATGACCACTCACCCATAATCCCTCTCTCGTGCGTCATTTCTTGTCCACCATTTGTGTCCACGCTGTGACAATGCTTACAGTTCCTTTTCCTTCTTTTTTTCAACAGTCGGGGGTGATGTCACAGTGGCAGTCTTCAGTCTCATCCTAAGAGGTAATACAATTTCAAATACATCATTTGTTCTGTAGTTAGGGTAGTATGCATAGAACTGTTTCTGGCTGTCATTTAAGTTAATGTATGAATAATTCAGCAGCTGTAAGCATTGGTGGGATTGAGTAAAATGTACTGGAATGGACTATACTATGCTTTGAATATATTATGCTAATGAGCAATACATATGTTTGCTTGGCTGCTTCTATTTTTGCAATGTATAAGGCAATTGCTTCACTACAAAGTAGTAAAGAGGAAATAAGAACTATATGTAGACATTCATGTATGCAAATTTCTGAGGTAGAACTATATGTCAGTTGACCAAATTCCAAAAACTGTATAACCAAAGCAACCACACTTTGGAAAAACACTCAGCTTTATTTTACAAAAATCCATGTTTAGCGCTTTCTTCCCCAGAATTACATGGGACTTCATCAGAACAATATCAAACACCCTAACCCAGCCATAAATAGTTAACAATCAACCCTAGTCACTAATTATAAAATTGAATAATTGATAATTATACTTCATTGTAACCAAATAAATCTTTAAAAATACATTCATAAAAAATGCAACAAATTATTTAATCATTTCAAATCAAGTACAATAAATGCATTACATTCTTAAATGTTATTAAATAAAATACTGAATACAAAGCTGACCTAAAATATTTTTTAACTTTAAAATACTAATAATACTAATAGCTTCATTCAATCAGGGGGTTATATCCCCTGCAAAAAGCACTTAGTTTGATCTGCCCATTTCTTTACAAGTACCAAACAGCTTTTGAGAACTTGGGATCAGGCAGTTTCTTGGAGTAAAGGGGGATTTTATCCCCCAGAAAACTCTTCTTTTGAACTCTTATTTCATTACTAGCAACAAGTAGCTTTTGAGATGTTGGAATCATTCGTTTTCACAATGGGTGACAGGGTTTCAATTCCTCATAGCAGCAGTAGATCGAAGGCAAATAGAGACATTTAATATGGATATGGGTACTTACATCACACATAGTACCAGGTCAAAGGGTCACAAACCTACCTTGTAAGCTAGGTCATAAACTAAACCACGATGAACTACCTGTGGAATTACAGTAATATAGAAATATCACAAACATAGCGTTTATAATTGTGATTAATAATAAAAAACTTCCTAACTGGAAATGATGACTTCCACTGATAAAATATACAAGAATAAAATAAAACAATCACACATGTTAAAAGATTCATAGGTACTTACTAAGCTACTGATAAAATATATACAAGAATAAAATAAAACAATCACACATGTTAAAAGATTCATAGGTGCTTACTAATCTACTGATAAAATATACAAGAATAAAATAAAGCAATCACACACGTTAAAAGATTCATAGGTGCTTACTAATCCACTGATAAAGTATACAAGAATAAAATAAAACAATCACACACATTAAAAGATTCATAGGTGCTTACTAAGCTACTGATAAAATATATACAAGAATAAAATAAAACACATTTAAAGATTCATAGGTGCTTACTAAACTACTGATAAAATATACAAGAATAAAATAAAACAATCACACATGTTAAAAGATTCCTAGGTACTTACTAAGCTACAGATCTGTGAGCATCTTAAGAAGTGTAGCCTTACATTCCCATGCTAGTTTTCAGCTCTTATATTTTTAGTATGAATAACCCAGAAACAGGCAGAACAAAGACATGTTGGGACATTTACTCATCGCTCCTATCCATGAAAGATACGTATACTAAATTGGGGCTAAATTTGTGGTTTCCCATACAGTTATCCAAATTACACTAGGAGTGAGAGAAGTACTTTGCTTTATATGGAGAGGAAGATGGTTTCACAGACGAAGTATTCTTTATTATACATAGCTATCCCTCCACTCACAGTAATGAAAAGTTTTTGGAAACGTAGCAAGCTGGACAAATATTTTTCTGTGTGGCCTGACTCATTTCTGAACTCATTCTGTCTGAAGCATAATCAGCTATATTCTAAGAAGAGGAAAAGCAGTACTTGAGTTCTGAAGACCAGCAAGTTTTGCTCATTTCTTATTAACCATGCAGTTCCCTGTCAAGTACCAGGGCAAAATTGTACTAAAAGCTTTTTCTCCACACAATTGATCCAAAGGTTGGTCTACTTAATAACCCCCCCCCCCTCAGTTTTTTCTTCTCAGAGAATCATGATGACAAGTAATTTATAACATAAGTGTCAGATGAGAGCAATGCATATCCCAAACGCACTTTCACAAGATTATCAGTGTTGTCCTTGTGACATGAACAGAATAGTCTTGCCGCTTTTACAAATCATCAGGAAGTGTATGGATCACTGACAGGTTCCATAGCCCCAGTACTGGGTATGTTGCTGCATTATCTGCATAAATTCAGCCTGGACACACAGTAGCAACTGACACATGAAGCCTTATAGGTACCATAATGAAAAGCATGGATAAATGTCACTATTTTCTCACCTGTCAAAATGTCCTTCAAATCTTGTGACAATTTGGTTTTCCTAGGAAGGTCTAAAGATGCACGACTTGCTCCAGGGTTCAAGAATGAGATCCATTTGCACTTCCAGTGTACATAATTCAGTGATCAAAGTAAAGAGAAACCCTTTTCAAAAGGCAACATTAAATCTCTTGCTAACCAAGGGTCAGAACTCTATTTTAATACGCCTTTTTTTCGGAATAACAGTTTATATGTTCCAGAGAAAAGACAGGTTGGTTTTGTTTCTTCTATTGTTTTTCCCATTGAATTCTACCTACATCTTTATTCTCACATTTTATATCTAAGACAGAAATTTCATTCATTGTAAAATATATACAATGATCTTTACTACATCACCTAAATGTTTACTTTTCTCTCTATTCAGATCCATCCCTATCATCTCTAGGCACTCGTTTCTGCAAATTATTACTTCTTTTTTCCAACTTTTTTTTTGCAATTATTATAATGTCAACTGCATATGTTTACAGAACTGGTATTCTTAACTCTTCATGTGTTATATATCCCACTACCTTTATTTTGCAATTTATTTCACATTCTAGCACATTCATAACTAATGCAAAGAGTAAACAACTCATTGGACATCCCTGTCTTTCACCACTCTTCATATGTACCTCTTGACTTAACCAGCCATTTACAAGTATTTTACTGTATTATTTAGCTGAATGTAGTTGTTCTGCCTTTTATGTGGCACAGACCTCTAGACAAATTAAAACCCATATTTTTGAACATCTTAGTGATATTAGAAATTGTTTTTTATCTTGTGCCTTATACAAACACACTCAAACATTCTACTACCTCATTTAGATTTACTGCTATAGATAAGATACATTATAAAGATTTTAATAAATTAGGTTGGCATGATGAATTAAATAATAAAGAAAATAGTTGCATCTGGGTGTTTTGTTCACACCTGGATTGAATGACATCTAATGTTTAGTGGTTTTATTAAATGGAGGAGGGGTTATGGTGCTGGTTTATTTATTTATTTATTGTGATGTCACATTTATAGGTTTGCTCAAATATTTTAGCACTGAAGTTCTCAAAAAAAAAAGCAGGCCTTCTGACCACCGAAACCGGTATGCTTTGAATTGAAGCATTATTTTGTATGCAGATAAAACAATAAAATTTTTTAATTGCTGATGAGGAATGTTGGTTGTTTTTTTGCCTTTTGATTCTTTTCCATCTCACCACTATCCTTCTGGAGTGTCCCTGCATCCCCTGTTTGTTTTTTCTCTATATTATCCTCCCAGGAAACATCTTCATTTTCTGGCTCACTCTGCACCATCATTTCTTTCAGTAAACCATCCTGCAACTCTCCTAACTGGAGGGTTGTAATTATGCATGCATCATTTATTGACTCATCTTCATCAAGCGTTTCTTTGAGACACTTTCTCAGAATCCTGCACACATTCTCCTGTCTTTATGTTTGCTTTCTTCTTCATTTCTTTCACCTCCCCATCATCTCCTTCTGCTTCCACTCCATCATCTCCTTCTGCTTCCCTGTTTCTCCGGGCTGCCTCTGTGCCTGGAATGGAATCAGGAAGTGCTCCTCCAAAATGGGTCCTACTCACAACAATGACAAGTAGGGGAAGTTCCCCAATGCCCTAGATAAATTTCCGTTTGCAGTATAAGTTCCACCTGGGGTTCCCATGATAAGAAGCTACTAGCCTATTGGGAATAATGCAGTTAACAAAAAGTAAATAAAATATCTACTCTATTGAAGTAACTATTCTTTAAAGCACCATTTTGCACTTTAGCCATTAATGACCTCATTTCATATTCTTATTGTATCTTGAACCCACTGCATGCATCATTATTTGTTTTGCTTTCTTGATTGCCTTAATGACCACTACTCACCACATTTTGCTTGTTTACATTCAATGAAAATATTCACCATTCCTTGAGACTACCTACAACAGAATTATCATGTACAACTTCTCTCCACTAATATGCTTTGAGGTCAGAACTACAGTATCTCTAGACTCCTGAATACCTTGAACCAGATCATTCCCTGGTTTAGCACCTATGTCTCTAATGGACACAGGTAACCTGTAAATGGTTTATCTCCCAGGCCCATGCTTACACTTATCAAGGGTATCGGAACTTATCAGAGATTTGGGAGGGTCCCTATCACTTCATCAAGTACATGAATATCGAACGCTTACATCGTCGAATATTCATGTACTCGAAGTTTGTGAATTTTTTTTGCAGTACAGTGAAGATTGGGATTTTTGCCCTGTCCTTACTGTAGTACAGTCTCAGAGTAGGAATATATATTTAGAGGGGGGTGTGGGGGGCACAGCCCCCCACAATAACTTCTTTGAGTACATGAATATTCAAAGATGTAAACGTTCAATATTTACATACTCGAAGTGATATAGATGCATTTGAGATGCATGGCTAGGCTTAAAAAGGCCCTTGTGGTCATTAGCCTAGTAAACATCTATGAACCTATGAGCCTATGAACCTATTCCTGAAAGAAGGGACTTTGTCCTGCAATGTTTCATTGCTGTAGAATGGCTTTCCTGAAAGCTAAATTTATCCTATTTAAAATCAAAGTCTGTAGCCATTTCCAAGAAATTGTCAACAGCAGATGTTTTGCAATAGTTTAATTTTCACACAGAATTGCCAAATGTATCCTGATGCTAGTTCTATTTATTTCCCACATTCTCTAAATGCAGCTGTCAGTTTATCACAAAAAGTTAAAGTTATAAGTTCTATGATGAATACTGGATTTCATTCTTTAATTCTCTGTTTGCCTATTGTCTAAATGATTAAATAACATAACTAGACTTTACTTCCAAGTCATTCATAAAAAGATGGTCTTGTGCGGTGGGTTTACCTATTTAATAAATTTATTTGTTCTATACCTGTTCAGAACATATTAGAAATGCATCTAGCTCACACGCACACACACACACACACACACACACACACACACACACACACACACACACACACACACACACACAGTCCATACCTCTCAACTGTACACATTTTTGCAAAATGTCCAGATTTTTGCCTCATATTTTTGGCCTGTTACTCCTAAAATATGTACTTTCTAGCAAATAGCTGACAATTGAAGTCATTAAATAATGATAAACATTTGAGTTTAAGACTCCGCATCCTTCAGAAAATGCATGCTAATGCAAAACCTATTATTCTATAAACTTTCTAAGTTTGTAGGAGCAATATTTAAAATCTGTCACTATTTGTCCCCCCATCATTTTAGGCTTTGTTCATATTTTTTGCTCAAGAGGTTGAGAGGTATTTTATATATATATATATATACACACACACACACACACACACAAAGACAACTTCTGAATTAAATAATTGCCTCCTTTATTGCATGTGCCATTTTAGTGACATTTATTTGGTGTTATTCATTTACTGCTGAGAAATACTGAATTTAGCTGAATATGACCCCTGTTCTCATATATTTTACAAACAAGAGTGCTACTTTACCTGTCTTTATATGGTGATATTTTCTTTTGATGTTGTTTTAAATAATTTCCAAGTTTAAACACTAATAAGCTGAATATGACAGCTGTTATCAAGAATTACATTTAGTTATGCACTGAATTTAAACTATTGCTGAAGAATTATTTTCAACTTTGAGTTTGAACTTGGCTCACATGAAATGTAATCACTCATTTATTTTCCTTGAGCTTTTTACAGTTACTTTAACTTTTGTTCTTAGACACAGTTCACAGCCAAAACAAGTTTAAACTGATGTGATTTTTTTACCCATTCAATAAAAAAAAATTAAACAGAAGTGGGTAACAGCCAGACAAAGCATTACTCACTAAACTGCCTCCTCTGTAGTGAAGGAGTGTTCAGTGGGGAATTTGAGTGACAATATTCAGTCTATGAATACATATCCTTAAACTGGGAGCATAAGAGGGCAAAACTGGAATGAACATCTAATTGTGGTTGTTTTATGATGTGTTCTGGCAAAAAAAAAGCATAACTTATGGAGCTGTTTGCGTCCTCCAAAACAGTATATTGTATCTTACAATGAATTATAATGTAAAAATGATTAGGGCTGTAACAATTTAGACCCTGCCTTTATTAGGATACTTATTTGATATTCCATGTAAGCTTATACAGACTGCCTATACTTATTTATTTAATGGCATAGCAATGATGTTCCAGTAACACACTTTATTCAGGACAGAGAGACTGGGTACCTCTTTTCTACTCTAAAAGTCCACAATAGTAATCCTTAGGGATCAATAGTAAAGGCTATGTTCCTGAAGAAATAGGTCTAAAATGCAGTTTACAAAAGTTTATTAGACGCTTAGACTTTTAATCAATCTGCATTACTGTCAGAAGTCATTAGCCCTGCCATCACCACCAGACATGTTCACTTGGATTTAGTGTAATAGCTTCATACGTTCATAGGACGATACTAGGCTATTGGCCCAGAGGCGCTAGAAGCCAGGCCAAGAATGTCACCCATGTTCCCTCAATAACCTCTCAGTGGCAATACTAAAGTCTGTCAAAAATGATTCCACACCCAGTGTGCTGTATGTCCTAGGTGCCAGGACTCTAAAAAATACTTCAGAAAGCCAGGTTTTATAGAGGTTATTGTGGTAACGCTCAAATGGGGTTTTGTAACGCTCTTGAAGACAGCAGTTACAAACAGTCTTGAAGCCAATCATTCACTTTGCTGAAAGTTTTTTTTTTCAAGAGGGAGCATCTTTCCTGACATTCTTACTTTTCGAATACCAATGAATTCCACAGAATGTACGGTACTTAAAAGCACTGTCTGAAGCATCAGTAAATCAATAACTGACCAGCTGCATGGGTCAGCATGTATGAGGTTAACTAACGCAATCATTACAGCTTGGCAATACCATCTGTGATGACCAGTAAACAATTTAAAAAAAAAAAGCTTTAGCCATTTTGTAATGTGTCAAGCAGTTTTGTACCATTTTGATCACCTTTGTTATAGATGACACTACCACTTCCATTGCCAGAGATGTCAAGAGTTATTTTTGCAGCAGTAATGCCTCAGATCATACTCCTCAGATAGATGTCAGTAACCGTTACCCCATCTAGGGACAATCCAGTGTTTTTTTTCTAGAACAGAATTAGGATAAGTGTCTTAAAGATTGATGGTATTGTCCCCCCTTGAACTGATTTACAAACATTGATTGACATGTGTCTTAATGTCTGAATGTATTACTAGCCCTGACTTCCAGCTCTTACTTGACTCATCTTTGTCTATCACATAATAGGTCCCCCAATCTAGCCCTGTATCTGTCCAGTGAAAGTTGGCCCCAACGGTTGTGAATCAAAATGGGAGAACAAACAGCAAAGAAAAAGAAACACCCATATTTCAACTTTCTGTTCACAGAAAGCTGTTATGAGACTTTGGGTTCAACAACTAATTCCCAGGTACTTATATCCATATCATCCCGGGTACTTATATCCATATCTTCCTGGCTATTTATATCCATATCATTCTGTACTATCCTGGGTTCTTGTCAAATCACTGTTTACAGACTGATGCTATTCATCTTATGTCTGACATCATCTCTCTACTAGACAACAGACTGGGAATACTTGTTAATAATGTGAACTATGCATTTTATCTGGCTGACCATACAGCAGTATTTCCTAAGCTTGCTAAGCTACATTTAGAGACAACATCTTATTGATTATTGCTAACAAAACAAACTAAGCAAAACATGATCCTTAGAAACAAAATATGGGCTAAATGGAGAGCTACCAAATGTCCATCTGATCACCTCCTCTTTAAACAGTTAAGAAATGCCACCAAGAAAGATACTCTTAGAGACAAAAAAGACTTCTATCTTCACCTCCAACAAACCAGTCAACAAACTCCACAAAAATTCTGGTCAGGGATAAACAAACTTCTTCAACCAGGACATTTGACTACTCCTGCCCCATTAGGCTTCAACCACAATAATTCCAACCAGATCCCTGATGCCTTTAATAAATATTTTACAGAAGCCATTCAAACCCTAGCCAACTCTTTACCTCCTTCTACTGCTTCCCCACCAAATACCTCCAAAACGTCATCTCATACCTTTCATATACAACCTGTTCCTACATCTCTTATCCCATAAGCTACTTAAGAAACTGAAACCTTGCACCCCATCTGCCGACCGACTCCCATCTGAATACCTACAAATTGCTGCAAAAGCTATAGACTACCCCATATCTATACTTATTAACAGGACTATCTCTGAAGGCAAAATCCCTACCATATGGAAAGTATCTCACATCATCCCTCTACATAAAGGTGGATCTTCTATTGAGCTTTCTAACTTTCGCCCTATTGCCTTACTCTCCTCATTAGCTAAGATAATGGAAAAATGTATTCACAAACAACTACTCAACCACCTACTACAAAACAACTTATTAGCCAACAGTCAACATGGCGTCAGACCATTCCACAGCACAACTGCCCTTCTATCCTTCACTGACTCTATAAATAAAAATCGTAACAATAACTCCTTTTCCTCTGCACTATTTATAGACCTGTCAAAAGCCTTTGATATGGTTAACCATAACTTACTTCTAGACACACTAAATTACCATTCTCTTGATCCACAAGCATTACAATGGTTCAGGTGTTATCTTACCATTCTCTTGATCCACAAGCATTACAATGGTTCAGGTGTTATCTTCAAAACAGGCAGCAAGCAGTGCTTTGGGATAACAATCTGTCTTCATTACTCCCAGTGAATATTGGAGTCCCGCAAGGCTCAATCTTAGGTCCCCTTCTTTTTTCCTTATTTATTAATGACCTACACTTGAACATACCTCAAGCCACCTGCATTCAATATGCAGATGACTCGACCTTAATCTGTACTGCTAAGAACGTAGCCTCCCTCCAGTCCCTCACCCAAACTGTTTTCCAAAATGTTGAAAAATGGTTTATGCAACATTGCCTCCTCCTTAATCCCAAAAAAAACAAAACTACTACTCTTTACTCCAACTCATAAATCATCCACACCATTCTTCACCATAACCTCTAACAATGCTACCAATATAACCCCAGATACTACCACCTGCCTACTAGGTGTTACAATTGACAATCGTCTTAATTATGATGACCATATTGACGCCACCATAAATTCTGTTAACAAAAAACTTGGTACTCTCTATAGAATTAAACCCTTCCTTACCCCCTCAGCCAGGAATACCATTGCCCAGACCCACCTCATCTCTACCCTTTTCTATGCCTCTGCTATATATACTAAACTATCAAAAAACAACATCACCAAACTTTCTACCTGTTACAATAGCATAGCTAGATTCATTACATGCACTCCCTTCAAAACTCACCACTGTTTTAACCTCAAACAACTAGGATGGCTAGAATTGCATAACCACATACTCTGTCAACAGTTACTTATCACTCAAAAGATCCTATACCACCCCAATGATACCCCTATCCTCACTAATCTGATTTCACCTTATAAAAATCTAGCTACACTACGTTCTGCTAATAAACTCTTGGTCTCCTTGATTAAATCGAACAACAAAGCTGGTGACTCTGTGTTCTCAAACACTATAGGTAAAAACTGGAATCAGCTCCCTCCTGAACTTTCTAACCTAGCTTCTACTTCTGTATTTAAAAAACATATTAAAGGACATCTTAAAACTCAGTGGCTTTGTCCTTGTGCTAACCCAGACTAAAATCTTTTCCCTCCTACTCATTCCCCTTTCCCCACTCCCCTAACTTAGGCCTCCAACCTAGGCCTCTAAATCTTGTTACTTTTTTTTTTTTCTTAGTAAGAGGATAGATTATAAATACTTTACTCTGTTGTGCAATACCTGTTTTGTTTTACTTAGTTTAACTTTTAGCATAATGTCTATCCTATAATTTTATTACTATATTATTTCTTTTAACCAATGCTACCACTGTACTGTTTTTCTTACATGTCTTTCTTATAAGTTGTTAACTTTGTTTAACTGTGCATGCTGGAGCTTTTCTCCCCGGGCCTCTACTGAAAATGGACAAATATCCAGTTAGACTAGCCCGGTCAACAAATGTAAAATAAATAAATAAATACATTTACTGATCATTCTGTCTGCCACTCAGTCAGATGGACTTGCCTTTAGTGAACTCAGTTGTACCTCAAGTTGGAAGCATCCCCAAAACATAGGAGTTTGATGAATGACATTTATTAATTTTGCTGTGGAGGTGACGTGGTACCATTAGTGCCAATGTACAGAAAACGTGATACTCTGCTTAGCCCTGTCTTATATTTCACAGCTAAACCTCATTTACTAGAGGTGAGTGCAACTTTGGATTGATATAGAAAAGACAGTTAATGTTTTAAATGCTGCATACATATTATGGTTGATGCTGTGCTCAGCAAGTCAGGTATTCATTGTTGTTTCTCTCTGTGAAATGCTCCAATCTGAGATTTTCATCCTGTTTGTAACTTCTGGATTTCATTGAGATATGTATGGTACATTGAGTCCAAATCAACAGACAAAGCATCTCCATGAATTTTACAAACCTCCTCAAGATTATGCATCCTTGGAAGATGCTATAGTACTGAAGGGGCTACAGGGTGACTTAAGGGATGTGAGAGGCATGCCCCCTCACTTCACAAAGAGCAAGCACTTTTTTAATTGTTTTTGTAGAGTTGGTACCCAAGTAACCCTTCAAAATGACGGAAACAATCCATATGCTTTTCTAACTGATGTGTCAATAGCAGTATAGGAATCGCAATGAGAACAGGTATATTGTCTTCTCTATAGTCTCTGCTGTCATCTAGTTAAGCTCATTTGAATTGTGCTGGAAACCTAAGCCATCCTGATAGCAAGTGGACATCTTGGATCCATGCAGAATATCAAAGGACTATAATAAGGACTATAATGGTAAACATCAGTGTGTCCAACTGTCACCCCCCCCCCTAGACCTGAATGAACAAAATTCCATAATTTCATATCAGAATCAAAATGCAGCTCCAGTTGAAAAAGAACTTGCTTAACTAGCCCCTTTTATGGCTGATTTATCTGAGGGTCTGTGGACTTCAAACACTTCATCTAAGCTGAAAATGTTATGCAGATCATGTATAACTAGCAGGAGTTTCTAAAGAGTCATCCTTACAATCCTGATCTTTTGCTATTCTTTTTTGATGGTCAGCAATATTGCAGAGGTTCTGACCAGGCTAGGGCAGTGGTATTTCTGGACTCTAACAAGCTGCCTAATTCTCCAGTTTGAGAATTTATTTAGTCTTCCCTAGCAAGCTTTAGTATAATAGAAGAATTTATAAAATTGTGTCAAATTTTATACACTGACCCACAAACCCAAGTGGATCTCCTCTACTTTACCTCTTATGAGAGGAGCTGGGCAGCGGTGTCCAGCTTCTCCACTCCATTTAAGTGCTGATTATGCAGTCCCTTAGTCTCTGTCTGATATGCACACTCAGGTACACCTCTATCCCAGAATTCTAGGTTTCAGTCTTGCTTCTTCATGGCCAGCTGTGTGCAGGAGTTTGACAAGCCCTCAAAAAATCATCTGGAAATGTCTGGCAAGTTTTGAGTGACATCTCACCTCACTTGAATATTACCAAAGCAGTGTTCTTTCCACATAATTAAGTTTCCACTTAAATAGACCATCTTAACTCATTACTGCCAAAGGAGCTTAGGAGGTTTGTGCTGTAACTTCCAATGGGCAGAGCCTAACTAAGCTTTTTGAACGAATCAAATTAAGTCCTCAGATTTCAAACAAATTTTCATATCTCTGGAAGCATAGGGGTTACTAAAGAAGTGTAAATGGCAAACTGTTCAGCACAAACTATTTTATAGCAGTTGTATTCTTTAGGTTCTCGGTCTTAAATTGAATTTTATAACTCACAGTAGACATAGTAATTATTAAGTCTGTAATATTTTGTAAACAACTTAAAATATTTCAGCCACTACTCGAGTTACACACATATTTGTTCAAATAACTGTGAGCTTTCATATGAGGCTAAGCACTTCATGTCTGTGCTGCTCAAATGCCGAGATATTTAGAAAGGAATAGAAAAGTACAGCATTTATGACAATATAAATTAATGTAATATGAACAGAAATGAATATCTCTTTTCTTGCACTAGACAGTGGTCAAATATCAAGACAGGTGTGTTTGCCATTGTGTAATCTTTAAAACGAAATCTTTTAATACTTTGTTTGTAGCATGGTTTTGAAATTATTAATGCCAATATGAACAAGCAACATTTGACGCCTACAGACGTCAGTAGAATACAACTGCAGAAATACCTACAGGTGTCACCCAGCTGTAATGACTTAAACTCCTTTCCTTCTACTCAGTCTTCTATAGATAGTCTCCTATAGATAGTCTCCTATAGATTGCTAAGGAGTGATCTAAACCTGGCTTACTAGGCATCCACAAACCCCTTACTTGTAAGACACCTACATATATGTAAGTCAAATAGTACAAGAAATACAAGGTCTAGGGGCTTGAATTTTGTCTGTAACTAAAACAGTGCGTGCTGGAGAAACAGATATGTGCCCCAGAGATTGCCCTCCTATGCAAGAGGCTTCTCATCTATGTGAAGCTGACTTTATCTATTACCCCATTTAAGAGCAATCTAGACCAGTGGATGGGCAATAGGAAATTTACACTGGGCCTGGCACCCATGTCCCTTATGGACAGAAGTAGTTTATAAAATCCTGACCGACAATGTTCTATTTGGATATAGGACGGCTCTCCAGGTCCTTACCCTAGTAACAATCTATGAATTTATGAAGTACTTGGTACCCTGTGGGAAGCTCTATCAGCATTAGAAGCTACAAAGGGTAAACAATATCACTTGTTAAAAATGCATATCTGTTAGTATTTTGGTGATGGGGTTGTGGCAAACCTATAATTCTTGTTACCCCTTTTTAAGCAAAGTCAAATGTAGTAGAAATCTTGCACCGTCCCTTTTCTGCCATATAAATATTTTTTATTTCCCAGTTATTTTTTTATGTGGTCAGACATATCCCCAGTGTAGAATGATACAGTTTTGCAAACCATTCAAAAGTTGTTATTGGATTTTCCAGAAGATTTTTTACCACCCTGTATTTCAGGGTAGAAAGTTGAGGGGGAGGTAAGGCCTTGCCTGACTTGAAATGGCATGTTTTGATTGCGGCCCTTTGTAGAAGCCTCCCTCATTGCTAAACCACCTCTAGCATCGTTAGCCACAGCCCCTGCCACGTGTGGGACCCTGCAAGCCATTGATGAGTTCCCAACTCTGGACCAAGGTCTAGGATGGTGAATCACAATGCGATGTAATTATGCTTGTTGGATGGAGCAGGGCTTTGTATGTTAGTGCACCTTTACTGATTTATTCTAGTGTACTCTGTTCCCAAATGATTGAGGTCAGTTAACAAAGGTTCCAGTGCCACTGATGGAAATTCTTTTGGTGTGCATAGTTTCTGTGCAAGGTTACTGGGTATGAAAGCTAATTAACCTTGTTCTGATATGATTTTGTAGATAAGTCATGGCTACCAGTTTTTTTTTTCTGCTCGATGTTTTTGTTTAAAGTTTGGTTTATATATATATATATATATATATATATATATATATATATATATATATATATATATATATACAGAGAGACAGACAGAAAGATCTATTCATCCATCTATGCATCCATAAGGAAAATGAAAGAGTCGGTAAATTTAAGAAAAGTGTTTAGGATATTTTTAGTAAAAAAGTATATTTATATAATTAATGTGACCTTGATGGGGTTATCAGGTTACTTGGCATGTGTGATTATAAATATAATAAGACAGATAGATATCTTGTGTACTAATTTTATTTTGATTTGGGGATCAAAGTGTAAGCTAGTAAAGAGGAACATTTTGTATAGCAGTGATAAGAAAGGAGCTACTGATTCGTTGCATTTTCAAGCATGTTTGGACATACTTCTCTGGTAAATGAGTTAAAGGACAAAGACAGCAACGTGTTGAGGAAATTATTTATCAAGTCTTCATGTTGCCTACTTCTTTACCTACGTTATATGTGTCCCTCATGTCTAAAATGACTTTTTATTCTGCTACATCTGTGCTGGAATTATTTCCCCAGTCTTATCATAAACATTTGTAGTGTCCTCAGTAACAACATTAGTGACAGCTGCTGTTAGAGCTCCCTTAAGCAATATTTAATTGATCATGCTTTCAGTGATGACCCAGTAGCCCACCTCCTCCTGTTTCAATAGGAGTTCTATTTGACTTTTGTATCACTTTGTATAGTATACTTGTATAAACCTGTGTGTACTGTTGTATTAATTATTCATTGCTCCATTACTAAGTTCTTTAATAAACTGAAGTTGTAGGGAAGGGAATTATAGGCAAGTAGAAAGCATTTGATATGTATCCATATATAAGTGAGTGTGTAAAACTCTGATAAAGCAGAAGGACATTCCTAAAGAGATTACTAGCCATGCCTCCCAGAACTTTGTACTGTCACTCCTTCTTTGTGAACTGTTCTCAAATAAAAGACGGGGAATGGTATCCATATATCCAGATATGCTGATGACTGCAAACTGGGCAATATAAATGAATTCAGTAATAGATGCCACAGTACTTCTGGATGGCCAACAAAAATGCATTTCAGATATAGCAATAATGGTTTTATTTTAATGTCAGTAAGTATAACTTTAACAATGTTGGTAAAATGAATATAAACTATGATTGCAAAGTTCTGGCACCCTTGATACATGTAAGCAGAGATTTGGGAGATGAACCATTTACATGCTGTGTCTATTAGAGACATAGGTGCCAAACCAAAGATGGATTTGCTGTTCCCCATCCAAATGTACAAGTTATACTTACGTTGTGTAATGTAAGAGCTCTGCTTCGCATGGATGGAGAGCTTGTTCCGGAGAAAGATTAGTCGCTGGGATACATACCTGTCTCCAGCAGGTCCTATTTATATCACAGGCAAGGTTTAAGCCTTTATAATGGGTAATGCTGGTGTTGTTTGTTTGGCAGATACGCAAGAGGTCCATCAGGGTGGGGTCTGACAATACCTAGTATATCAGGCATAGATATCCTCTCAACAGCCTGTAGGAGACAGAATACAGGGATAGGGCCCTGAGGCAGTCTGCATAGGACATGTTACTTTCATCCTGTATTTTTTAGTGAGAAACCTCTGTGGACATTCCAATTGCTGGATATGCCTGGCTAGGTACATACCAAAGGGGGCACTGCACTTGATGATAGGTTTGATGAATGCCAAATACAATGGAATAATGCCGTCCCTGGAACTAGATGCCATACCTTTGTTTATAAGTTGCATTACATAGAAAGATTTCCTGACTACTGTAGACACATGATGGTCAAAGGCTAGATTACTGTCTATATGTGTCCCCAAATCCCTTCCTGGAGACCATTTGTGTCAGTTGAGTATTCAATGACAGCTCCTAATTTGCAATAATCTGCAAATTTAGTCAGCCAGGGCCACCGACATTGGCTCTGACTTCAGAGAAGTAAATGCCATGAAAGAGCGGTACAACAGGCAGTCCCTGAAGGACTCCCATTGTGACTGGCCTCTTTTTAGAGGTGGACTCCAGAATTCTAACTTCCTGGTTCCTGTTTGTGAGCCAGCTGGCTAGCCACTGCATGACAAAAGTATTTGTACCTAACCGCCTGAGTTTTTCAATAATGCCTGAGTGGGTTATTCTGTCAAATGCCTTGGTCACGTCACGGTAGGAAGTGTGAACCATTTGCCCTTATCCATTGCTTTGGTGACCTTCTCAAAGAAGTCCACCAGGCTGAGTAGGCTTGACCTGCCCTTGACAAAACTAAATTGGGTTGGTCCAGTGTCTGTAGATTTCCTATGTCATTATTGATCATTTCCATAATAATTCTTTCTATGGCTTTGCATATGAGACTAGTGAGACTTATGGTCTGTAGTTTCTAGGGTCTGTAGATGGCCCACCTTTGTGTAGAGGAATGACAGTTGCTGTTCTCCATTCATGAGCCATGAAGCCTGTTTGGAAACTACAGTTACACAGCAATTCTAGAGGCCCTGATAGGCCATGTTTCATGCTATTTAGAATGCATCCTGGGATGTTGTCTGGGCCCATTGATGCAGTTTTCTTGGCCTTAGAGACAGCATTAAGGACCTGTTCCCTAGTAATAGCAGAGGGAGTTATATCTGATGGCATTTCCTCAGGAAAAGTTGAGGAGGAGAGAGGGGTTGACAACAATATACACTTTAAGTACTCTATATCCACCATAGTCAGAAAAATGTGTTCTCCAATCCATTAAATTCTAAAGAACATGTCCAGTTAATTCAGAATCATATTTGTACCACTTTTACAGCTCACTAATCCAAAAGACAATTAAATGCAGCACTGTGGTATGCAACACTTAAACAGGCATCAGGAAATTAAAGGATACAGTGCTTCCATACTAGGAAAATCACAGACCTGGAAAAATGTGAACTAAGGCTTCAGGAGTTGCCATTGTGTTCTGTTTCGTATGGGTTACATAGAAGTGACCTCTACTATTCCATATAACAGTGTCCTAAAAGTTTCTATCCTAAAGTTTGCACTGAGAATCCACTAGTTGATGAATTAACACAAGATTGGGGAATCTAAAATTAGCAATAAATATCTTAAGTATCAGTAACAAAAATGTTCTCAGATATGTTTTACAAAAATCTTATGGAATAAATAAACACACACACACTCAGACACACACACGCGCATGCACTTAAAATAAATAAATAGATGTTCCCCAGCGCAAAGTCATAAACACCCTACAAAATACAGCCTCATCCATGACAGAACAATAATGGGAGATATGTAGATTTCCACTTAGGACATATAAGTTTTGTATCACACTGGCATTTGCAAACACAAAAATCCACAATTCTTTCTTAATGCACTCAGTCTAATAACCCAGATTTCGTTAGCTGTAGGCATGTTTCACTCTTCTTTGGGCTCATCAGTATGTAAGTGGCCAGTCAAGCTCTAAAACCTTGGATTATAAAAACTGAAATAAACAATATATAAATATATGCACAGAGACACATACAAACACACACACACACACACACACACACACACACACACACACACACACATCTTCCTCTGTGTTTCATCAAAATAAATTCCCTGATACTATATAAATAAATCATTTGTACAACACGGTCAAGGTGGGTTTTATCAAATCACTTATAAACTTCATTCATCTTCTTCTGCCAGCTTTTCCCAGTTAGAGGTCACCACAGCAGATCACCTGTCCGCTCATGATTGGCAGTGGAGTTTTACAGTGTTGAGTTGCCAGCCCAGCGCCCAACCTTCCACAGAAGGCACACATGCATGCGCTCACACCTAGGGCCAATTTAGAGTGTCCAGTCCACCTACAGCATGTCTTTGGGATGTGGGAGGAAACCCACACGACCACAGGGAGGACATGCAGACTCCGCACAGAAGGCATCCCAACCAAGGATTGAACTGGAGAACCTCTTGCTGTGAGGTGGCAATGCTAACCGCTGCACCACCATGGCCACCCTCTAACTTCCTACATGAAAAGTTCAAAAATCAATACTGGTATAGACAGCATCTATTAGTAGAGAAAGACAGCAGAGTTTTCAAGTGCCAGACCTGAAAGCATGTTGCTCTTTAACCAAAGTGCAAAACTTGTCAATGAATTCCTATAACTATTTGACAAATACATTTTCTAGGCTATTGGCAAGACGTGGTAACAATGGTGCTTTCTAGAAATTTGGGATATGATATTGTATGCCTTTTCCCTGGTGTAAATTTTCTGAATTTTGATATCATCAGAGTGTGACCTCTGTAAAGTCTTGATGGCAAATTCATTATAAGTAGCATAGCTATGGCAGGGCAAGAGGGGCAACAGCCCTGGGCACAAAGTGAGGGGGTTGCAGGGCTACATAGTAGCAAGCAGTCTGCTATAGTTTAAAAGTAGAACAACATATATTTTTAACTAAAACCTAAGCACTGTAGCATTCTGTGCAGGCAGGGTAGAAACTGTAGCAGAAGATTTTTTTTAAAAATATGTTGAAGGAGAGTTGGGTGCAGGGCATAAAACTGGACCTGAGTGGCTGAGGCAAAAGGAAATGGGGACATGTCATGCATGTGGCCACCTAGTTGGTCTGCCATTTGAACGAACATCCATTTGTTTTCCTTTCAATGGGTGGGGGATTACGACAGTCACTTACAAAATAGGAATTGGCTTATCACACTGAAGTGCTTTTTTTTTGTTGTTCTTCATGTGAAGAGCTCATAATACCAGCACATGGTGCTATTTGGACCAGCCATACCTCTATTCATTACAGAACCATACTTTGCAGGTTATCATTCCAAAGTAAAATTAAAAAAAAAAAGCAGAATCTCAATTGATAAAGGATATTTCACTTTTTGCTGCAAGTTTTTTGTTGAAACCAAGGAAATCTCCTTTAACACCTCTTTCCAAGAATCGGAAAAATGAAATTAGAACTGTTATGTTATGCTTCTAACATGTTGCCAACATTGTTTCCAATATGTGTATGATTCATGATCTATTTACTCCTAATAACAGATGGGGCAAGACTTGTATTTCATTACACCACATGTGTCTAGAGTCTGGAAAAGCTGAGAAGTTTTCTGACAGCAGTGTGTTGTCACTCTGGTGCTTATTAGATGCATTGTTTATGTCTCAGCCAGATAACGTAACTCTTCTGAAAAAGTCTCGTTGAAGTTAATTAAAGTGACTTAACAGTTTCGTTTTCATTGTTTTATTTTTTAACGTTTTATTTCATAGCCTAGTGGAGTCTCATGGGCTTTCAAAACTGATTTTCATTTGTTCAACATAAATGTTATCAACACAAACACTTGCCTTTGCAGTGTACTAGCGGTTAGCCTGAACTAAATAAGGCATATTGATTTTTTTTTATTATTAAGGGAGCTACAAGAAAGAATATTTCCCCTGAAGGGTGGCATATGATTTGACCAGCTATTGCTGGTAGGAGGTTATACAGTTATTGAATTTTAGACCTAAAGCAGTTGTTACAAGAAAAGGAAAAATACGCTGTTGATTAAGCAGAGCAATGGCTGTGAAAACGGGAATGCTAGATATGTCATGTATACTTATCACTTGTGAAAATCTGTGTTTTTGTGGTTCTCTATCACACAAATGGATATTTGATCTTTCTGCTGTTGAAGTGAGATATTTTTGTATGTTTTCTTTTGACACTTTCAGGTCATTTTTAAATCCCAAAGAGTGCAGAGGTTCATTGCATAGAGTGAACTTCATGTTGTCCTAGATGTCTGAAAACTACAAGGAAAACAAAATTCTAGTAGGAGAGAAAGTACTCTTTTATTCTTTGTGGAAAGAGCTGTGAAACAAACAAAATGACATCTGAAACTTTCATTTTATCAATTTAGCAGCAGCTAACATGACATGTAGCGAACAACTGCTGGTCAGTAGTTAAAACAGAAAGCCAAGACTACTGCAGACTGTATTTCTGTACAAAACACCTCTGCAAAGAAGCAAATAACAGTCATCTGAGTAATGTTTCTCATGTGTACCACATTTCAAATGCTTCAAAAATTGCAGCATAGCAAATGTACTGTTATTTGTTGCTTTGCATAGTAAACATCACAAGCAGCTTTCAGTAACTTTTTTTTTGTATTGGAGCATTAGCAAGTTGCTTGTATTGGAGCATTAGCAAGTTGCTTGTATTGGAGTATTAGCAAGTTGCAGATGAAAACAGTGTCACTTCCTTAGAAACTGTCTTGACTGTTGGCACTGTGCCAGACATCCACCTGCACTGCTGGCAACCTCAGCTTGATTTGTCACTCTGGTTCGAACCGTCTGCCTTGGACACACTGAGTTAACACAGAACACCTGTCCTTTTTTAGAGTTTAAATCCTGAGGATTTCCCAGTTTATATCTAATTTTCACTGTTATCTCACACGGGTAGACTCTAGTCTATGATAGGATGGTGGGGTATATGTCATTGGTTCTCAAGATCAGGTCATAAGAATGTGAAAAGGCCATTCTGAATGGGGGGCATAGGTAGCATATTGCATAGACTAACTACTCTCTGGAGTTCTGAAAGCACTTCTTCACAGAGAGGGTTGTGTTCCCATGACACTTAAGGAATTGATGGTGTAAAATAATTCTACAGAAGCATTCAGGAAGAATGGGGACAAGTAGGAGGGCAAGAAGAAAGTAGATGGAGAAGAGATTACAAGTTAAGTGTACCCAAGAGGGCAGGGTAATTAAGCTTATTCTTCTTTTATCTGTTAATAAAATAAGTGTAATATAATGTGATTTACTGGCAGTATATTCAGATGCTGGGGCAGAATTGTATGGAGAGTTACATAATGGGTTAAACATAAAGGATTGTGCCTACTAGTTTACTTGATGTTATTGTATATAATGTGTTAGAATCATTTAAGGCAGCAGTCATAGAAAATCCAGAGCTGCAATATAATGGTATGACAGTGTTTATGCACACAAGCAAAGCAGTTGTTTTCTAGAGCAAATAGTCCCAGATGTAATGAGTGTGATTTGCATTAAGGTGGACTAATAATGAAGAATAAACTGGGCCCAAACTACACACAATAAATAAGAGCATTGAAAGCTTTTCTTTTAATCTTAATGGTTAGAAGGCTACTAGAGATGAGGGGTCTTACAAGCAATGGCTCATCTAAAAGATAGCTTGTGTGATACATAGTACAAAGGGAAAAATGTATGCAGCCCAGCAAAAAGCAGTGGGATGGTGGGAGGTGGAGAGTCCAAGTCTAGAACGTCTTTCTACTTAGATTACTACTGCTTATGTGCTCTGGCAGTCCTGACCTATCATACAGACACACACACACACACACACACACACACACACACACACACACACACACACACACACACACACACACACACACACACACACACACACACAGACACAGACATGCACAGACACACATACAGGCACATACATACATACATACACACATACACGTATACACAGACACATACATGCACACGCATGCACACACACACACACACACACACACACACACACACACACACACACACACACACACACAAACACATGCACAGGCATGCAGACACATGCACCCACGAGCACACTCACATGCAGACACACCACCACACCAACACACACCACACACACACACACACACACACACACACACACACACACACACAAACACACACACACATGCAAGCATACACAGACACAGCCCTAACTCACAGCACTAACCATGGGTGGTAGAGTCCATTCTTCCTTTCACATAATGCCTGATTTTAGTGTTGCTTCTATATGTGTCTTGCAGCCTCTCAATTTGCTTCTAGAGGACAGGACGTTCTTCTAGAGAATGTGGCCTCAAAGCCTTTTATAAGTCTATTTTTCTGCTGCTCATGGCTACTGTGTCATGGTGAAAGAGGCACATGACTATATTATTCTGAATTGTCAATATAGTATTGAAACCCACTGACTATGCCATGATATGACATGGGGTCCTACCCTGTTGTTATTTTTTTTCTCATAAACAGCTTCATTTTAGGAGCATCCTTCCACTCTCCAGGCATCCTGTTTTTGTTGTGCCAATTGCTGCATGCAGCCTATACTAGGGTCCATCACCAGAATGGCTGAATCCCCATCCACCACCTCAGGAAATGGATTTATCATAAGTGACTGATCCTGCTTCCCTCCCATCACCTAGCTGCCGCTCCATCAACATAGTCTGTTCACTGAACCTCATTTGCTGGTGCTGTAGACAGGAATAAAACCTCTACACCAATGGGCTGGCAAAGTCTAAGAGGTTTCTTTGTATAGGGTCATTTTCATCAAGTCACACTTTTGGAGTGATCTGAGAAATTATCACAAACCCATCAGTGTTCAGAGCTTCATGTCCTGCCTCCTTGTAATTGATATAGCAGAAGATGATAATACTGTTAGATGCTTCAATATAATTGATAATTATGATGACTACATATTGATCATTGCACAAATGTTTTGATATAGTGTCTATTAGCTTCATTAAGTTAGGATCTATTTTATGCTCTGTCCTGAAAACTGAGTTCATATTATAACACCAAATGCTGAAAACAGTGAACAGTGTTACATGACACATATTCAGCGGATGCTGAAAATGTCGAAACCACAGAACAGCAATTTCTTTCCTAGGGAAAGAAATCGCTGTTCCATCCCCCCCAAAAAAAACATTAAACACTTCCAAACACATACACACATACCCTAACCCTAACCCTAATTATACCCCCCAAAAAAACAGTAAACAACTAAATACACATATGCATGTAACCCAACCATACATCTAACAAAAAAAAGTAAACATTTTAAAGCATATGCACTTACCTTAACCCACACCCTAACCCTAAGGTCAGTAACTCTCGCACATTTACATAAACAGCTCCAAATACAAACACACTTACCTTACCCCTAATCCTACCCCCCAAAACAAAAGTAAACAGCTAAAAACACACACACACGTAACTCAATCATACATCTAACACAATCATGCTCGGGAGCTATACCGGACAAGGGACTGCACTACACTCCAGAACAGGCAAAGCAATGAAGTGGTCAAGCGACTTCTTTCCCAGGGAAAGAATTTGCTGAACAGCCACTTCGCTGTTTTGCCTGTTCGTCCTACATTTGTCGACAAAAACACATTCGACAAAATGCGTTTTCAGCATTCTAATATGAACCCCTGAAAACCATCCATAATGTAACAATACAGATATTAAGACTTGCATCTAAAAGTGACAGTTGCCAAGTCCATAGCTGCAGTTCCATCTTGGGATAAAAATAAAATATTAAACATTTCAGCTGTTAAGATGCTGCGGCCTTAACAACTGAATGCTGGTTTATCATTTTCGTATGTTGCAATACTTCTGCCTCAAATTTCAGCATAGTTCTTTAGGATGAAACATCAGAACTGTCTGCGGTGGAAATTCAAGCTATCACTGTAAGCTATCACACTAAGAGAGGACAGTTTCTATTTTAGTGCATAAATGTTCATTTTATATCTGCATGTACGAACAGACAGTGTACAAATTTATACGGTAGTCAAAACTTGTTGCCTGCCATACATGAAAACAGCTTAATTAAGTATATATTTTTTGTCTTCCGACATTCTAATTTATTTTACTGATTTTGAGATTATTCTTTTTGTTCTTAACTATCTGGAAAGAGAGAATAAGACACTAATGAGTGTACACTGTGAAAAAAAAAGATGTATTACATGTTTGGTAACTGGAATGCAGTCAGATCAAGATGAAAAAGTTAAGAATCTTATTAAGAGGCTTAAATCAGTTTCTGTCAGGACAGCTTATGACTGTTGACTGCAGCATATAATGCTGCAATCACTGTTTTTCTTTCTGTCTGACATATTTATTTACCATTTTTTGTTTTATTTTTACATGATATTTACATTAATTTTATTACCAATACAACAGCAAGGAGATAAATGTTTGTATAGGCGTACCCTGAAGCAAAGAATGTCCATTGTTTGCTACTAAACCCCAATAGTTTAGTATTTCATGAAGAGCTTTAATCAAGTGACATGGTTACATTTTTACAAAAATAAAAAAGGTTTACAGAAACAGGAATCATATTTGTTGTAAGTTGTCTGTTACTGCTGTTTGCAACACTTGACAAAATAATGCTGCATTATAAATTCTCCTTTCTCTTTTTAATGCTTTGGCTTATGTCCTGCCTTACTCACACAATCACATAAATAGTTTATTTGTTTGCTACTTTATTAATTTACAAAGTAATGGAATAATTTTAATGGTCACCATTTTCTGCCTGTGCTTTCTGGAGTAATGTTTGAGTTACTACACTTGAAAATAAAATAGTTTGATATCTGAACTTAATCAAAACAATATTTGAAAGTCTAACTGGCTTAAAATAAATGGGATCATACTTTTGCAGTGTATCTGGAGTACTGTTGATTTATAATGCACAACAGAATTATACCCTATTGTCATAATTACTGCTTATGTTTTTCTTTGCCCGTTAATTTTATTGAAGCCATTAAAACAATAATAAGCAACTTATACTTTGTATTTTAACGTGACTTGTGGAGCAAAGGTTGTTACATAATGTCCTTGATCTTTTGTGGATTAATAACTGTGCTATGCTGGGTCATTAAGAGAATGCCAGACTTTTATGAAAAGCCTGAAAGTACAAGAGATCAGATTTGTAGCAGGGATTGTTTTGATACTGCTGACTACAATGGTACAACATTGAAAAGAATTTTGCACAGTTTGTGTGAAAAACAAGCCTTACTGAACGTGCTTGTTTTTTATAAAGTAGGATGAATGAGATTTGTAGTTAAAGATATTATATTACTGCTAATTGTGGTATATGCTAATCTGGTAATATTGAAAAGTTTAGCATGTGTGAGTCAAGGAAAGACTTGTTGATAGTGTACTTTGCGAAGCTTGGAAATACTATATCATGATCATCCTGATAGGAATCTTCTTGGTACTGTGTCATTTGCTTGATGTAGGACAAACAGGAAAAATAGCTGTGGTCAACTGACAAGGCAGCTATACTGGGAATGCTTTATTATTTAACCACTCATGGATATAACTATGAACTATGGCCAGACAAAGTGTCAAAGGTAGTCTAGTTCTAATAACCACGGACTGCGCTTTGGAATGCTGCAGTTTGGTTGACTCTCAGGTGGCTGAAAGCCCTTAGAATAAGCACTACTGTCAGAATAGTGAAAAGGTCAGAAAACAGGCTGTCTGGACAGTGCCTTAGGATCGGGTGACTGAAACAAGGTGCAGGCAGTAAAAGTGTACAGTCTCCAGACTGGTTACATAGCAAACAGGCAACCCTATGTTCCTGGTGACCCTGGAAAAAAGCAGAACATATTACTGATGTGTGATTTTCAGAAGAGGCAGAGGCTACAGTATCACCCGTGTGTTCTCTTGGGCCAAAGGTGCTACTATATGAGGGTATCACCGCCACATACTTTATTGAACAAAGTACCACGTCTGCTGCTCCCACCTCAGTGTTACTATTATTTTACTCATAACAGTACCACCCCCTTCACACATATCCCATTATCATGTTAAAAGGCACTAAGACCGACATGCCCAGGTAGTACTGCGCTCTCTGTTGTGCAGGGTATGGTAATGCTGCTGTATGCCATGTGGTCATGTCACCATGCTGGTTTTCTGAAGGTGGCAACTAAAGTGAATATGTAGCACTAATGTTATGGTGCACATATAGTGTAATTTCTATTGGTGTTAGCAAGTGGAACCAACCTCATTGCTAGAGGACACATGCCAGGCAACTGCATATCATAAATCCCTGAGTGGTCATTAGGTACCTGGAACATGAAACACCTCTTAAAGTGTAACAAATTACATGGGTTCATAGATATTTACTGAGCTATTGATCTGAAAGGATCTTAAGAAGCCTACCTTAACATTCCCATGGTCATTTTTAGGCATCATATTTTGCATAAAAGTAATCCAGAGATACGCTGACTAAGGATATGTTGGGACATCTATGTGTTTCTCCCATTCAAGAGGACATGAGTGCTAAACTGGGGGTGAATTTGTGGTTGCATTGATCTCAAGTGAAACACACTACAAAAAGTAGAAATGTTTGCTCTCTTACAATCTGCATTTTGGTGAACACAAGAAGTAAGAACTATGGAGCAGCATCTTTTTTTTCAAATAATGGACTTTTCTGACTGTCAGAATTTCTTGCAACACCAAATAAGCAATGATCCCTTAAAGGGTGGGCATTACGCAAGCAGTAATGCCCAACAAGATGTTTTCTTATTGGGTAAATAATATCTGCTAAAGGATGTTGTAAGGTCCAGTGCTGCAAGTGGAGGATCTCTACACCCCTGGCAGGATGTTATTTTCCATATAACACATACCCATGGCAGCATTATTAGAGAATGGGCTATGTGTTAAAGTGTTTTGAATTGTTTTCATTGCTATAAAACATTTTTATATTTTTAATGTAAAATAGTTCCTCTGCTTTATGTTTCAAAAACTTCTTGTATCGTATGTAACTGTTGTTGTTGGAGGAAGTATTTTATACACACACACACACACACACACACACACACACACACACACACACACACACACACACACACACACACACACACACACACACACACACACACACACACACACACACACACACACACACACAGACACACACACAAACACACTCATGCATATGCTTTCAAAAGCACAAACAGACAGACTCACATACATATATAGGTTCATAGGTTCATAGGTGTTTACTAGGCTAATGACCACAAGGGTCTTTTTATGCCTAGCCATGCATCTCAAATCCCTGACAAGTTCTCATACCTTTGATAAGTGTAAGCATGGGCCTGGGAGATGAACCGTTTACAGTTTGCCTGTGTTCTTTAGAGACATAGGTGACTAACCAGGAATGAATTTCCAGTTTCCCATCTAATTATCCAAATTGCACTTGAATTGTGTTAGGGTGGAACTTTGCTTCACATGGATAAGGAACCTGTTCCATAGACAGGGTAGTCTCTGGGATACATGCCTATCTCTCCAGCAGGTCCTATTTATATCACAGACAAGGTTTAAGTCTTTAGAATGGGTAATTCTGGTGCTGTTTGTTTTGGAGATATGCAGGAGATCCATCAGAGTGGGGTCTAACAATGCCCTTTATGCCAGACATAGATTCCACTCAAAAGCCTGTAAGAGACAGAATACAGCGATAGGGCCTTGAGGCAGTCTGTATAAGACATTTTACTTCTGCACTGTATTCTTTTAATGAGAAACCTCTGTGGACATTCCAATTGTTGGATACACCTGGTTAGGTACATACAAAAGGGGTTCATTATACTCAATGATATGTCTGATGAATGCCAACTGCAGTGGAACAATGACTTAGATGCCATACCTTTATTTATAATTTGCACAAAATAGAATGATCTCCTCACCACTGTAGACAGGTGATGGTCAAAGGCTAGATTACTATGTCTGTCCCTAAGTCCCTGATTATGGGATCAGCTGTATGGGGTGCATTGTCAATATGATAGTTACCAGGGATGGATGACTTCCCAAAGGATACTATTATGTATTTCTTGGCATTTAGTTTTAGTCCATGACTCTGACACCAGTTATTTGTCTGTGTCAGCCCCTCCTGGACAACATTTGTGTCAGTGTGAGATGCAATGACAGCTCCTAGTTTGCAATCATCTGCAAATTTAGTCAGCCAGAGATCACTGACATTGGCTTTGACTTCTGCAAAGTAAATGCCAAAAAGGAGCAGCCCAAGGACTGATCCCTGAGGGACTCCACTTGTGACTTGCCTCTGAGGTGGACTTCCCAATTCTAACTTCCTGTGTCCTGTCTCTGAGTCAGTTGGCTAGCCACTGGGTGACATACAAGGTTGTACCTAACCTTTTGAATTTGTCTGCAATGCCTGCATGAGGTATTGTGTCAAATGCTTTGGCCAGGTCAAGGTAAGCAGTGTGAATGATCTTGCCCTCATCCATTGCTTTGGTGACCTTCTCAAAGAAGTCCACCAGGATGAGTAGGCATGGTCTGCCCTTGACAAAACCAAACTGTGTTGGGTCCAGTGTCTGGAGGTTTACTATATCTCTATTGATAATCTCTATGATAATTCTTTCCATGGCTTTACAGATAAGACCAGTGAAACTTATGGGTCTGTAGTTTCCATGGTCTGTAGATGGCCCACCTTTGTGCAGAGGGATGACTGTTGCCTTTCTCCATTCATGAGGCAAGAAGCCTGTTTGGAGGCTATAGTTAAATTGTAATTCCAGAGGCCCTAATAGGTCATGTTTCATGCTATTTAGAAGGCATCCTGGGATATTGTCTAGGCCCATTGATGCAGTGTTCTTGGTCTTAGAGAGAGCATTAACAACCTGTTCCCTTGTGATAGCAGGGGGAGCTATATTTGATGATATTTCATGAGGGAAGGTTGAGGTGGAAAGAGAGATAAAGTTGGAGCTGAATTTATCAGCCAGTAGGTTCTGGCTCAGTATATGTGGCTCCATTTACAAAGAGCTCTGCACACAATTTTGTATTACCTTTGAGGTTGTGGATACAGCTAAAGAATGTTTTGTGGTTGTCCTTAGCCTGGGAGACCAAAATTAACTCAAATTTGGCTTTGGTAGGCTTTATTTGTCCTCTGAGTTGTTTGTTTAGTTTGATGAGAGGGCTTTTATCCTGCTGGGTGCTGCACTTCCTAATTTTTGTCATGATTTTCTTCATCCTGTTATACAGCCTATTGATTTTGTGATTCCACCAGGGTGGCTTGTTTTTTGAGTTAGTTCTGTACTTCTTCCTGGTGGGTACAGCTGCCTCTATGCAGCTATCAACATGCTTATATAGGGTTTCTGTGAACCATTCTACATAGTCAGCAATGCTGTCAGAGTTTATGGGGGCATGGCATTTTGCCAGGTTCTCACTTACTAGCAGGAGGTTAGCCTTAGAATAATTCCTGAATATTTCATTTTTAGCTGGGGGTCCAGGTTTTAGTTTTACTTCAAAGGAGACCATTTTGTGGTTTGACTTTACCAGGGAAGACAATGCGGTAAGGGGTGTGCAACACTCTCAAAAATTAGTGAGGACCAGATTCAGTATGGCTGTATCCCTGATCAGTGTATTAAACCTGTTAATAACAGCCTGCATTTACATTGGAACCTGTGCACTGAGAGAGAGCCTTACAGGACTATCTGCAAATATATAGAGCTGAGTATATTTTTCTGTATTATTCTGTATTATAGAGCTAAATTCTGTATTATAGAGCTAAATTGTTGCTTAGATATCTGTTGTCTTACTGTTCTGCAAACATACAGAGATCAGTATATATTTTTCTGGTTTTATAATTTGCACTGTGATTCCTCACATCTCTGTTGAAACTGTCTTCTCCACCCCCCCCCCCCCATTGTCTGCCTGTCTTCAGCTGATATAACCATTTTTTATAGCTTGTGTGTTGCTTAACTCCAGGTTCCCTTAATTTCGACCTGTTAATAACAGCCTGCATTTAAATTGGAACCTGTGCACTGAGAGAGAGTCTTACAAGACTATCTGCAAATATATAGAGCTGAGTATATTTTTCTGTTTTATTCTGTATTATAGAGCTAAATTGTTGCTTAGATATCTGTTGTCTTACTGTTCTGCAAATATACAGAGATCAGTATATATTTTTCTGGTTTTATAATTTGCACTGTGATTCCTCACATCTCTGTTGAAACTGTCTTCTCCACCCCCCTCATTTTCTGCCTTGTCTTCAGCTGATATAACCATTTTTATAGCTTGTGTGTTACTTAACTCCAGGTTCCCTTAATTTTGACCTGTTAATAACAGCCTGCATTTAAATTGGAACCTGTGCACTGAGAGAGCCTTACAAGACTATCTGCAAATATATAGAGCTGAGTATATTTTTCTGTTTTATTCTGTATTATAGAGATAAATTGTTGCTTAGATATCTGTTGTCTTACTGTTCTGCAAATATACAGAGATCAGTATATATTTTTCTGGTTTTATAATTTGCACTGTGATTCCTCACATCTCTGTTGAAACTGTCTTCTCCACCCCCCCCCCTCATTTTCTGCCTGTCTTCAGCTGATATAACCATTTTTTATAGCTTGTGTGTTGCTTAACTCCAGGTTCCCTTAATTTCGACCTGTTAATAACAGCCTGCATTTAAATTGGAACCTGTGCACTGAGAAAGAGTCTTACAAGACTATCTGCAAATATATAGAGCTGAGTATATTTTTCTGTTTTATTCTGTATTATAGAGCTAAATTGTTGCTTAGATATCTGTTGTCTTACTGTTCTGCAAATATACAGAGATCAGTATATATTTTTCTGGTTTTATAATTTGCACTGTGATTCCTCACATCTCTGTTGAAACTGTCTTCTCCACCCCCCCCTCATTTTCTGCCTGTCTTCAGCTGATATAACCATTTTTTATAGCTTGTGTGTTGCTTAACTCCAGGTTCCCTTAATTTCGACCTGTTAATAACAGCCTGCATTTAAATTGGAACCTGTGCACTGAGAGAGAGTCTTACAAGACTATCTGCAAATATATAGAGCTGAGTATATTTTTCTGTTTTATTCTGTATTATAGAGCTAAATTATTGCTTAGATATCTGTTGTCTTACTGTTCTGCAAATATACAGAGATCAGTATATATTTTTCTGGTTTTATAATTTGCACTGTGATTCCTCACATCTCTGTTGAAACTGTCTTTCCCACCCCCCCTCCCTGTTCTTGGTTGTAGTTTAAATTTGGTGGCTTTTGCAGTGCCCGCCCCACTGTAGATTTGATCTAGGACACTCCCCCAGTCCCATCTCTTTACCGCATTCTACCTAATAAACCCTTTCTGCACTTGCTCTTAGTCCTTTTTAATTTAATTGCATTTTTCCAACTGTGTGTGGACTAATATTGCTACATACTCAAGTGTGCCAGCTTGCACTGCATGTGAATTGTTTTTACTACTGTTTTTGCTACTTTTCTGAAAAAAAAAATTGTAAGCCTGTTTCCTACCTTTCCTGTAATTAGTGTTCCAGATACAGATTTGCTGTATCCAGGACTATTTGTAAGCTTCTGAGCCCACAAGCCTTTCTGTGTTGGAGGGAAGCCTTCTAGCTTATCAGTGGGAGTAATGAGCACTAGGTAACCTGTCTACCACATAAGGAGTGGTTCTGGCCCAGAATTTGTAGTTATTGGCCATTTGGGCGGTCTTCCATCTCTCTCAGCTTTCTGATTTGAAGGCCTGCATTTGCACTTGTTTCTGTCCTGTAACTCCTGGGCCCATCTCATTTGCTCACTCAAAAAAAAAAAAAAATGTATCTGCTTTTACTGTATTTGTGTTTCTTCCTACTTTATTTTGCTTTTGCGTCATCTTAATAGTACTCAATTGTATTAATTACTGCTTGGTGTAACTCATTCTAAGCCTTTTAGTTTAAGCACTTGGGCTTCAAACCAGTTGTTTTACATTAAGAAGGTTTGTGGTCTGCACTGTAGTGGCAGAACAGGTAGCTTACATCCTTCTAAGTTGGGAACTGCTGATAGAGGGCTCAGTGGCTGTTATTCTAAAAGTGTATTAATTCTGGTTTAAGCACTTGGGCTTCAGGACAGTTATTTTACATTAAGAGGGTTCGTGGTCTGCACTCTTGTGGGAGGAGAAGCTGGACTCTGCCCTTCTGAGCTGGGAATTTCTGGTTAAAGGCTAATAGTGCCTGCATATTTGAACTGCTACTTACTGAAATTGGTACACCTTGTTTTCTGTAGCATAGACTAGATCAGGCCTGCTGAATCTAGCTTTGTTTGTATAACTTGAGCACTAATCCAGGCATTCTTTAAAGTATTCAATTGTATTTATTACTGCTTGGTAGTAACCTGATTAAAGTGTAGCTATCATTCTAAGTCTTTTGGATTAAGCACTTGGGCTTCATACCAGTTGTTTTACATTAGGAAGGTTTGTGGCCTGCACTGTGGTGGTAGGACAGGTAGCTTACATCCTTCTAAGTTGGGAACTGCTGATTGAGGGCTCGGTGTCTGTTATTTGAAAAGTGTATTAGTTCGGGTTTAAGCACTTGGGCTTCAGGCCAGTTATTTTACATTAAGAAGGTTTGTGGTCTGCACTCTTGTGGGAGGAGAGGCTGGACTCTGCCCTTCTGAGCTGGGAATTTCTGGTTAAAGGCTTATAGTGCCTGCATATTTGAACTGTTTCTTACTGAAATTGGTACACCTTGTTTGCTGTAGCATAGACTATATCTAGGCCTGCTGAATCTAACTTTGTTTGTATGCTTGTTGTTTGTTTGCTTATTTCCCTGAAATGCTAATTCCACCTAAAACACGGCTTTTCAGCGCTTATGTGGATCCCTAGTGATATCTGCATTGCTTACTGTACTTATTTCCTTGTTTCACTTGAAAGAAAGTTACTGTTTGTCATTTTTGCATTTAAGTTACCTGTAACACATTGCATTTAAGTTACCTGGCACTTGCTCACTAAAGCAATTATATAAGTCAGCACTAAAAAATTAAAAGCACTACACCCTCACAAACTCCCCTTGAGTACCTTGTTCCCCATTGGCCCTTTTTTTCAATTATAAAGGAATTCCCAATACTATTCTAGCATGTCCAAAGGTCAGTTGTCAATCTCCTCTCCGGTCCAGCTGGTGAATCTGGGAATCTTGAGGCAATGTTACAACTGCCTCATGTACACAGACAACCCTCTCCTCCTCCCAATAAATTCCAACACATGTGAGAGATGCAACCATATAGCAAACTGGAGGCTAAGCTCTCTCAACTCAGTACTGGTGTAACCAGTCAGGAGGAGAAGGAAACCACACTCACTACGATTCCAGTCTCACATAAACCTACCACGACAGCAAACCAAACACATAAACACACAAAAACATACTCGGAGGCTCTAAATAAAAATCTGCCTAAGCAGCAGAGACCTCCAAAGCAGACAACCAAGCAACCGCTACCCCAAAACAAAACACGTGCAACACATAGCTCACAAAGCCAGTGTGCCGAACAGTCACAGCCCTTAAGGCTAAACAACACACCTTATACACTTGTAATCGTCAGGCACACTGACGTCCTGCTCACCAGGCTGAACAAGGAGAAGGTCACAGTGAGCTGCCTGTCGGGCGCTAGGATCCGCCACATAACACAAGCACTCAGGTCACACCAAGGCAAGTACAAATATGACTCGGTCATTGTCCATGCTGGTGTGAATGACCTGAGACATACCTCCCTGGACTACATGAAAAGAGACATAGAGCAGCTCTCTGAGCATGTAGCCCAGGCCGGTATGACCCTGACCTTGAGTAGCATCTTACCCAGACCAAGAATGATGCCACAATATGAAGACAAGATGATCAATTTCAACAATTGGCTTAAGTGTTGGTGTCATTCAAAGGGGATCCAATGCCTGTCAGCCTGGGATGACATGCTCGACAAGCCACGATGCTTCGCTAGGGATGGCTTGCACCTGTCACCCCTGGGCTTTCGGATATTGGCAAAGGCTCTTGCTTCCCCCATAGTGCCTTTTTTAGGCAAGGCTCAAAAGACAAACCAACCTCCATAGGTATCACAAGGGATAAGAAACTAAGAGTAATGCTACTCAACGCCAGAAGTCTAAACCTCAAGATGCACGCACTGGAAACTCTCCTTAGCATGGAGAACATCGATATCTGTGCAGTAACAGAAACCTGGTTCAAGGCTCCCGAGAGCACCCCAGCACTACCAGGTTATACCTCATACTATGCTTTTCGGCCCCAAAACTTGGACCGAACCACAAAAGGAGGGGGAGTATCAATATCCGTCAAAGATACCCACACCTCCAGGTTGGTGGCACAGCACAAAGCATCAGAGACTATCCATGTGCAACTAACAGTAAGTAAAACTGCCTTCCAGTTTATAGCCTGCTACAGACCACCCCCCCAAACCCAGGAACCCCACTTGGCCTTCCTGAGAACACTGGAAAATATGAAGGTCTCTCCAAACACCATTATATTGGGCGACTTCAACTACCCAAACATAGACTGGGAGCATTACTCTAGCTCCAACACCCTAGCCCAAAGGTTCCTAGAATTTATAAACTCAAATGCTTTGGAACAACTTGTTACCACTCCCACAAGAGGGGAAAACATACTGGACCTGATCATCACCAACATGGGGACTCTATGCTCCAGACCAGAAGTGTATCCCTCACTGGTAAGATCAGACCATAAACTAATCTCACTGGATATTCACATCCCGACCCCACCCCCTGCCCAGAAAACCACAGTGAAAAACTTCTCTAAAGCAAATTTCACACTCCTCAAAACCGAGGTGGAATCCCTCAAAGCCCCCGAGCCTGTGGAAAATACGTGCCAGACCGCAGAATCCTTTATAAACGCATTCTATGAACACCTTCAGGAATGCATGGATCATGCAATCCCAAATAAAACCAGGACCCAATCCTCCAAAGGCAGACATCCTGTCTGGTGGACCCCAGCCATAAACAAACTATACAATAGAAGGAGGAAGCTACTACATGATAGAGCAAAATCCCAAAAAGGGACGGCATCTCTGATTAGTATTAGCAAAAAACTACGGGCACTCATAAAATCGTCTAAGGCCAGCTTCGAGAGAAAAATTGCACAGGACACTAAGGATAATCACAAGGCTTTCTTTAGTTATGTTAGGAACCTGGGTGGGAATTTCCAGATATGCTCAGAATTAGTCCAAAATGACAAAAAATACATCGAACCCACAGACATTGCCAACATCCTAGCTGACAGGTTCAGTGCAAACTTCTCCCCCCCTCCCCACCAAAAGGGCAAATATCTATCCCAGCAGAGTGCAGCCCCCCTGACATCTCAGATGCTCAGGTAAGAGCCGCCCTCTCCAAAGCAAAAAACACAGCATCAGTGGGACCAGATGGTGTCCCGGGCTGCATCCTACATGAACTCCAAGAAGAGCTAAACTCAAACATAAAACTACTGTTCAATCTCAGCCTTACTACAGGATATGTACCCAAAGAGTGGCGTACAGCAACAGTGGTCCCTCTCCACAAAGGTGGTGCCTCAACGGATCCTGGAAACTATTGCCCCATAAGCCTGACTAGCTTGGTCTGCAAAGCTATGGAAAGGATCATCATGGACCTCATAAATAAAGATATTGGGGACCTACAGACACTGGATCCTACCCAGTTTGGCTTTGTTAAGGGCAGATCCTGCCTCTTAAACCTGGTCGAATATAAACCCCTATGTCACTAGATGGGTTGCAAACTGGCTCAAGGACAGAACCCACATGGTTAGAATTGCTGGAGCCATGTCAGACTCCAAACCAGTTACAAGTGGCATCCCACAAGGCTCAGTCCTGGGACCTCCCTTGTTCGGTATATATTTCTCGGAGGTACACGTCAACACGGAAGGACTGTGGCTGACCAAGTTCGCAGATGACTGCAAACTGGGCGCCATAATCGACTCTCCAGCCGACACAGGCATCCTCCAAAAGGGCCTCATAGAAACAGACAACTGGTGCCAGAGCCATGACCTCAAGCTAAATGCCAAAAAGTGTATAGTCATCCCCTTTGGCAAAAACAAAGTGCCCACAAATTACCACATAGGTGGTAATCCATTAAGTACAGAAGAAGTAATTAGGGACCCGGGGACACAAGTTGATAGCAATCTCTCATTTGACAACCACGTGGCCAAAGTGGTTAGAAAAACATTTTATATAGCCCACCTAATCATGAAGGGATTCACATCTAGATCAGGGGAGGTCATCGTGCCTCTTTACTCACCCCTCATCAGGCCCATAATTGAGTACAATGCCCCTTTTGGGATGTACCTTACCAGACACCTGCAGCAACTGGAAAGACCCCAAAAGTACCTCACCAAGAGGATCAAAGGGCTCAAACAGATACCATATGCTGCCCGGTTAAAGAAACTCCAGCTCTACTCAGTGGCATACCACCTGCTCAGAGTCGATCTGTGCCTGACGTATAAAGCCATGTCCAACCCGGAATTAATGGACATGCTGCACCTCAGAAAATCCAAATCCCATCGAGCTACGTGCTCGAGAGACTTGAACCTCAGCACTGAAATAAATAGGACATGCTGGAGGGACAGATTCATAACCCAGAGGCTCCCTTCACTCTGGAATAAAATCTCTGTCCAGGTTAGGCAGAGTCCCTCATTGACTCTCTTCAAGAGGAATCTTGATGAGTGGATGGGAGATCGTAGGTTTACCCCGGGTATCACTTCTGTGTCACTGTTAGACAGAGGCACAGTATACTAACCTCGAAAAAGGGCATAGCAAAATTAATTTAAAATAGGTGGCGAAAGCCAAACACACTCTGGCTAGGCTTATAAATGCCCTAGGGCAGATAGCCTAGTATGAACCTATGAACCTATGAACTATCTGGTCCAGGAAGTTTGTGTTTATAAAATCCAGGAATCTCTGTGCATGTACATTTGGTGTCATATAGGATTCCCATTAATAGTGAGGTAATTAAAGTAACCCATGAATATGGTATTGAGTTGGATGGTTAGTATTTCTAATAACTTTAAATACATGGTGTGAGTTTCTTGGGTCATAGAGGGGGGCCTCTAGCTTGCAAGGAAGTGGTATTGGATTTTGCCTATGGAGATTTGAACATGGAGCATCTCAAGTGCATTGTCCTGTTTGACCAGCCTTGAAGTATATTTATTTTTGATGCAAACAGAGACTCCTCCACCTTTAGTCCCTGCCTCTGAAGTAGCTGGCCTAAATGTGTGGAAGGCATTATTACTTTGCACTGTTGGTATGCTCTCTGTGGTTTTAAACCATGTCTCAGTGACTGCACAGACGTCAGCATTCTCTAGGGTAAAGAGAACTTCTAGGGAGTGGAGTTTTATGTTTAGACTTCTAGCATTGAGCAGTAATACCTTAGATTTTCTGGATTTTGATTTGCTATGACAGAAGTACTTTCATTTTGACATTGCCTAAAAAAGCACTATGGGGGAAGACAGTGTTTTAGCTAATATTTGAAAGCCTCAAGGGGAGAGGTGCAGACTATCCCTGGCAAAGCAGCATGGTGTGTTGACCATCTCCTTCCATGCTGACATACATTGCACCCCCTTAGAATGACACCAGAAACTAAGACAACTATTAAGTCAATCATCTTTTGTTTGTATTGAGGCATCATCCTTGGAGAAGGTAAAATGCTGCTACAGTTAATATCTCTTTACTAGCACTAAACAGAGATCAAATATTAATGCAGTTAAGTTTGCCATCGTGTAAGATTTAAGATTAAATCTTTTAAAACATTGTACATAGCATGGTTTTGTATTTATTGATGCAAATATGAACAAGTAATATTTGACACCTAGAGACATCAGCAGGAGTTAACTGCAGATGCACCTGGAGGCGTCACTCGGATGTAATGAGTTAAGTCAATCATATTTTGTTTGTATTGTGGCATCATTCTTGGAGAAGGTAAAATGCTGCTCAATGCTAGGCTCATACCAGCCTGAGACAAATATTCCGAGAGCTCCATGATGTCTCTCTTCATATAGTCTAGAGAGGTGTGTCTTAGGTCATTTACTCCCACATGAACTATGACTGAGTCATATTGATAACTGTGGTCCAATGACTTGAGTGCATGAATAATGTGGTGGCTTCTAGCCCCCAATAAGCAACTGACCATGACCTTCTCCTTTCTCTGCCTGTTGACAGAGATATCAGTGTGTCTCATGATGGAATCTCCATTGACTAGAATGTTGGATTGTTTGGTGGCTCACCTTATAGGCTTAGAGATAGAGGCTTCACGAGATGCAGTTCTATGTGTTGATGCGGGTGCTGTTTTGAAAGAGCAAATTTGGGGCTGCTGAGGGTATTTGTTATTTGTACTTCATCTAGGAGGTCTTTGTGGTTTAGGAAGGTTACATTTAAGTGCCTCAGCATATGTGGGTTGGTATGTCTACTCTGAATTGTGTGTGATCGGCGCAGCGTGTATACTACTGACAACCTTATTGACATTAGGAGTGCTTTTATGTGAGAGATTTGCCTCCAGTGACATTGTATAAATACATCTTTTACATACCATATCAGTTTGTTTGAGAATTAATTGGTTGTCAGTAAACATGAGGCATTTGCAATTTCTACATTGCCTCATGATGCCAATATCCACCAAGCTAGTAATGGAGACAGTAGGAAAGTTCATATCCATGGCAACAGACTCATTTTTATTGATTAGACAGCTGGAGTGAGAATATCAATCACTGTTTGGAGGATCCAGTTTGCAACTATGGGGACAATGCTTGTCACTGCAAACTAGTTGCCCTGTGAACATCTAGGTATTAGAGAAATTTCAGTTGTGCTTTTACAGGAAAAATGTCACTCAAGGTATCTGTGTCTGTAGAGAGCACTGGAAACTAATATGCAGACCCTGAAAATTTAAAGATTAAATATTTAGGCAGATATTCTGAAGTTAGAAACAAATCAAGCAGTACCTACTGAAAACAAACAATTAGCTTGTCAAGAATTATGAAAAGAGGGGAGTCACATGAATGGCTACTGCCTGGCTACTACTAATGCTGGTCTCACCACAGCTTCACTCTGCTGGGACACAATGCTCCTTTGCTTCTTCTTTCACCAGAAGCAAAATGTTAGAACTAATCCTAAGATGGGAAGCAGGCCACAGCCTGTTTGGTGATCCACAGTCTTGTCCCAGATGAAGCAAGGGTCTGTAGGCTTGTAGCCTTTTCCTGGTAGATGCCTTAAATAGCAACCAGACCAATCAGGAAAGTTAAGCACAGACACTCACTCTCCAAACAGACACAGTCAGGAATCAATGCACTCTGCTCCTTCTCTCGCCAGGACCAGAATATACGCACAGATTTCAAGCTGTCAGGTATAAAACAATTAGTTAGACTTTCTGATGATCAGCAGTCTCCAGGAAATAATGTCCCCCTATTTCTTCTCTCACCAGGAGAAAATAGAAGCACTAATCCCAGGATGACTACTGAGAGGCAGAATGTGGGCTCGCCAATAACTAGTGGTCTTGCAATAGACGTTTAAAGGTAAGATGAAAAAATGGTTTAATATCCTAAACACTGCAGTGTGCACTAAGCAGTTAGATATGAAAGTGGGTAACTTAAGTTTTAGCTGTATAAGTGGAGAGCCACTATTTTTAAATGAGCAAGATAGATTAAAAGGGGGTGGTCACGTTTGTATTGTGGTACCATGGAATACAGTGATATGGCCAATAAATTTAAATAGTTGAAGGGGAGTGATTTCACAAAATTATAATTTTGTGCTTACTCACATCAGCCAGTGAAAGGAGAGAGGGAAGGAGACAAATGGTCAAATCAACACAAGGGGTAGGCAACTAGAAAGACAATGGTGTTTAATAACACAACAGTAACAGGGTGTGAGGGTGGCAAAAAATTCTGTCTGACTCACAAGAGACACAGCTGTGGCCTCTTTTCAAGTTTTAATATGCAATTAAAAGCAGAACACAATGTTCACAGTGTTAAGAAAACAAATCACAGTATACAAAATAGAAAAATGCAATAAAGTAATACAAAATACAAGAAAACAAAAGCAAACTAACCTTTCCCTCACAGCAAGCTGTGGCAGAGTCTGGGTGAGCTGGGTGAGCTTTTCCAGTAAACGGAAGACAAACGTACACACAAACACACACACACACAAACACACACACACACACACACACATACACACACACACGCACACACGCACACATGCACACACACACACACACACACACACACACACACACACACACACACACACACACACACACACACATCAATTTTGTTAAGTGAGTGTACCTCAGTTGTCTCATTGTGTGAGCAAATGAATGAAAACAAATCATGGAATGATAGTCCACTGAATCCGGGCAGCGATGTGCCCTGAACTGGATTAATCAAGCTGTTGTCGAATGAATGTCTGAGTAAATGAGAAGCAAGACAATGCTGCTCACTGACGCGGTACGCCTACATTTTAATCTGACTTATTGGACTGTTTTCTAATGAGTATTTATTTATTTATTTATTTATTTTACTTTTGTTGACTGGGCTAGTCTAACTGGATATATGTCCATTTTCAGTAGAGGCCCGAGGAGAAAAGCTCTGAGAAAGAAAAAACAAAAAAAAAATGTTTTTATACATATAATCCACAAAAAAACACAGTGGAAATACAAAACAATTACATAAGTATGCAACTGATTTGCAGGAATTTTATAGCAAACAGTTATTAGGCTACACATAGGAAAAAAACAAATTGTTCTTTTTACAGTTTATATAAAAAAAAAAAAAGATTTAATGTACATGAGTTTACACAGCACAATAAGGAGGTACAAAAAAAAAGAAAACATTTGTTGAGTCAAGTCAAATGTAGAGGATAGAGAAGTATCAGAAAAAAATGTTTTTAGTTGGGGAGTAAATAGAAAAAGGGAGAATAGTGTCAGTCAGGACTGGAGCAGGGGCAGAGCCATTGGGTTTTAATGAAGTTTTTCAATTGTTTCTTGAAAAGGTTGGTGGAAGTAAGGGATGTTATTTCACTTGGAAGTTTGTTCCAAGTATTGGCGCCAACAGCATTTGAGAACAGGCAGTCCCCGGATTTGTTACTGGATTTTATGGTGGCGACTTGTAGCTTTTTAGCAGATCTTAGGGTTGGAAGATTTTTATAAGAATTGAAAAGGCTACAAACTATGGGAGTATTTCTTGGATGGTGTAAAATCTTGTGGATAAAAATGAGTTGCTGGAAAAGTAGTTGATTTTGTACTTCCAGCCATCCTAGAAGTTTAAGATTAAGGCAATGGTGGGTACGGAAAGGGGCACTGGTGGCAAATTTGGCGATGTTGTTGTAGGCGGTTGCTAGTTTATTTAGATTCCTTTTGGATAGGTTAGTATAGTTAGGGGAGGCATAGAGAAGGGTAGAAATGAGGTGGGTTTAGGCAATAGAAATCTTAGCTGAGTGTGTGGGAAAAGGTTTGATTCTATAGAGCAATCCAAGTTTTCTATTGACTGATTTAATAGTTGAGTTAATGTGTGTGTCAAAGTTGAGATTGTTATCTATTATTACACTGAGGAGTTTGGTGATGGTGTTGGGAGCAATTTCTGTGCCATTATTTGATTTCACTATGAAATTGATAGAGGGAGACTTCTGTGTGGGAGTAAATAGTAATAATTTAGTTTTTTTTTTTGGGTTAAGGAGGAGACATCTTTGATGGAACCAGTTTTCAACTAAGGTAAAAACTGTTTGTGTGCTAGTTTGGAGTTTTGCTGGAGAGGATGCAGCACATATCAGTTTGGGGAAGGGAGGTTTTCAGATCATTAATGAAAATTGTGAAAAGGAGTGGTCCAAGAACTGATCCTTGTAGGACTCCAAGGGTGATAGGAAGCTGAGAGGATAGATTGTTGTCCCACAGGACAGCTTGCTTTCTGTTTTCCAGGTAGGATTGGAACCATTGTACTAATTGAGAATCAAGAGAAAGTGATTCAAGTATACCCATCAATAGCTGGTGGTTAACCATATCAAAGGCTTTTGAGAGGTCTATAAAGAGAGCAGAAGATAGCAGGTTAGTATTCCTATTTTTATTAATGCAGTCTGTAAAAGATAAAAGAGCTGTTGTAGTACTATGGTGTGGCCTGAAACCATGTTGGCAGTCTACTAGCAGGTTGTTTTGGAGGAGGTAATGAAGTAATAATGGTGGATACATCTCTCCATAATTTTTGCTAGGGGAGAGAGAAGGGCTATGGGGCAGAAGTTTGATAATTCATTTGAGGTACCTCCGTTATGCAAAGGGATGATATGTGAGACTTTCCAGATGGATGGGACATAAGATTCAGAAATGGTTCTGTTTATTAAAATAGAAATAGGGTAGGCAAGTATACCAGCTGCAATTTGCAGGTATTCAGCTGGGAGGAGGTCAGCTGATAGTGTACATGGTTTAAGTTTAAGAAGCAGGGAGTGTATTAGAGATGTTGGAACAGGCTGGAGGTTAAATGACTGGGGCAAGTTGGTTAGTGAGGGTGATTTGGTGGTGGTAACAGGTGGTAAGGCATTTGCTAGTGACTGGACTGTTTCAGAGAAAAATTTGTTAAAGGTGTCAGCAATTTGGTTGGGAGACGTTTGGGTTAAGTTAGAAAGGGTGGACTGTCCTGGGTGGAATAGTTTATTGATTCCTGACCAGAACTTTTGTGGTTTTGTTGTTGGGTCAGTTGGACTTTGAGGTAGTAGTTTTTTTTTTGTCAAGGATTATGGATTTCTTAGTGGTATTACGAAGTTGTCTAAAATTTAGGTGATCAGTTGGGTTTTTAGTTTTTCTCCATTTGGACCAAAGTTTGTTTCTTAGTCAAATGTTTAGCCTTGTGTCCTTAGAGAGCCATGGAGCTAGTTAGTTTTTAATTCTAACAGTGCAAGTGGGAGTGTGGTGATCGAGGATTTGCAAAAATGTTTTGTTAAAGTATGAAACAGCTTGGTCAAGAGGTAGGTATTTTAGGGGAGACCAATTGCAGCTTGGAAATTAACTGGGTTGTGATATTTCTGTTTCTGGTAGTTCTAAAAGCTATTTGATTGTGAATGTGAGTCTTTTGCCTATAAATGAAAGTAAGAGAAAGGTCACTTATATTGTCGGGGAATATACCTGTTTGAAGTATGGGGGACACTATTAACTAGTATCCAGTCTAAGGTGGTTTGTTTCTTGCTAGGTTTGTGGGTTCTGGTAGGAAAGGTAATGGTTTGGTGGAAGCCAAAGAGGTTTATATGAGTAGTTGGATTGGCAGAGGTACAGCCATTCCAATCAATATTAAACTCTCCAAGGAGTATGGTTTCTTGTGGTAGGGACATGGAAAGCCAGCTAAGGGTATTTTTGAGAGTACTGATGTTATTACCTTACGGATATATGAGCAGATAATGTATATCGATTTATTTGGAGCTTAGAGGTTAAAATTTCTGCGTAATTAGGTGGTGGAGGATGTATATCTAGTGATGTGACCTTCAGTTCAGATTTGAACAGTATTGCTACCCCACCACCCTTTTTATTTAGACGGTCTAGTCTGAGAATGTTATAGCCTGGAGGGACAATGTCATTGTCTTTAGTAGTGGGTTTAAAGCCAAGTTTCAGTAAGCCAAAAGATGTCAAACGAATAGATGTCTAATAGGGCATGTAGCTGGGTAATTTTGTTATTTACACTTTGTATATATTGAGGTGACCTATAAGTAGAGAGTTTAGGATTTTTGGGACATTAAGGGGAGTGGTAGTATTGGCTGAAGAATTATTAAGGGTGGTAAATTTAGGACCAGGGTTTGGGTGAATGTCACCATGTAGCAGTGAGCAATTATGAGGGTTACATGTTAGTTTGACAATTTAACAGAGAGAAGGGTATCCTTTTTTCATTTGGAGATATTTAATATGGGTTAGTCTATGAAAGTGAGGTAGAAGGAAGAATGAAGAGGATGTTATGTTACTGTGTGTTAGGGAGGTGATAGGAGAGAGTGGGCTTGTTTGTCTTAGGGGATGTAGAAATGTAGCAAAAGTTAGGGATTCATAGCAAGTTAGGCCATGAGATATAAGTTATGAGGTGAGCCCAATGGATAAGAAAAAAATGTTAAGGTGTGTTGATCTGCAGTGGTTATACATAGTGTGAGGTATAGGGTGGTGGAGGTGAAGCTATTTGGAAGAAACTGAAGACCAGTTTTGAGGTGGGGAATGTTAGAGGGAATAGCAGTTGTAGAAAGGTTAGGCTAACCAAAGGAGCCAGAACCTGTTAATTGATAAAGAGCAATGTAGTGAGGTAATTGGTAGATTAGGGTTGGGGGTGTGGCTAGGGAAGTATAAGGTCAGGTGCACTGGGGGTGGGTGAAATTTGGGGGTAGGGCAGGGGAGCAGAGTGAGCCCACAGGGTGAACGGAGTGGGTAGAGACAAGAATAGGGCTAGGCTTAGAGAAAAAAAAAACAATCAGTGAAATGCTTCTTCTTGAGGGAGAGTTAGATCACTGGTCTGGATAGAGTCCAGAGATGCAGTAGTGGTGGCAGTAAGAGGCAAACAGTTTGTTTGGAGACGATAGTAGAAATGTAAGGGGTAGGATCTGGGGCAGAGGGATAGCCCTATGGAAGGTGGACTATGTGTGGGCACCATCGAGTGGTTGGAAATGATATACTTGCAAAGACTATACGTTTGTAAAAAACTGTATATAGGAAGAATCCCTTAACTGGGATAATGAAGACACAAAATTACAGGCAATACAGATATTTAAAAATTGTACAGCAAGAGAGGTGACAGAGGGTAGAGAGGTAGATATGGCTGCTGGCTAAACTAGTTTAGAAGAGTACCTTAGACTGATAGAAAGTAGTAGTTACAATAAATGCATAGTAGCCAGGTTTTTGGGAAAAATTACATACTTTCTGACTTCCTTTCTTGGAAGGGTACAGAGATATGTGGTAGTTAGATGAGACAGTAGGAGATTATTACAGGGCTCCTTTACGTCAGGCAGTGAGATTTGACTCCTAGTTCAGGATAGGCAAGGTTGAGGAGCTTGGAACTTTGGAAGAGAGAGAAGGAGCTGTAGTGAAGAGAAAAATATTCTTTAGAAAAACTCAAAAATGCAAAAAGTGTTAGGCCTATAAGACAAAATACCATCAATATACACACCTTAATGAAGTAATACAAAATAATAATATAGCAGGCAGGTTAGCTATTAGATCTAGTAACATAGGTCCGCATATTAAAGCAAGAATCCTAGAAAAACACTAGAAAAAAGACCTATACATTGGGTATACAGTATTGAAAACAACAGCTGAGTAAAGCAGTTCTTGCCCACTAACAATTGTACAGATGAATCCACAAGTTAATGTATAATAACAATAACAAAGCTAGTCACAATTTAAACAGGAAATGTTGCTGCAAGCAGGTAATTCTGGACAGTACATAATAAAATTCAGAAAGCAAACAGATCATGCAGGCTTAAAATAAACATTGACACCCACGTTGCCAAAGTGGTTAGAAAAACATTCTACCTTGCACACCTCATCATGAAGGGATTCACATCCAGATCCAGGGATGTCATTGTACCCCTTTACTCCTCCCTCATCAGACCCATGATTGAATACAATGCCCCATTTGGTATGTACCTCACCCGGCATTTGCAACAGCTGGAGAGACCACAAAAGTACCTCACCAAGAGGATCAAGGGTCTCCAACATATGTCTTATTCTGCCAGACTAAAGAAACTTCAGCTCTATTCAGTAGCATACCGCCTGCTCAGAGGTGATCTCTGCCTGACGTACAAGGCCATGTCCAGTCAGGAACTGATGGACATGCTCCACCTCAAAAAATCCAAATCCATCAGGACCACGAGAGCTAAAGACTTAAACCTCGGCACAAGTATGAATAGGACATGCTGGAGGGATAGATTCATAACCCAGAGGCTTCCCATGCTTTGGAACAAGATCCCAGTTCGTATTAGGCAGAGCCCCTCACTTACTCTCTTCAAGAGAAATCTTGATGAGTGGATGGGAGATCGTAAGTTTACCCCAGGGGTCACATCTGTGTCACTGCTAGACAGGGGCACAGTAAACTAATTCTGTTATATAAGGGGACCTTCATTGTGTCACTACTAGACAGAGGCACAGTATTCTAATTTTATTCTGTACATTTTTTTACCATTTCATGGGGTGGCAAAAGCCACATCACTATGGCTAGGCTTACAAATGCCCCAGGGCAGATAGCCTAGTACTATACTATGAAACTATGAAACTATGAAACTATAAACCATTACCATTACTATCAATAGTATAATTATAATTACAATTATTAGTATTAGTATTAGCATTAACATTAGCTTGAAACTTCACTTGCAATTTATTAGTGACTTGAGTACCCTAACTTTCTGGGATTTGTGAACTTATGTGGACAGTGATCTAC
>NC_056746.1:1368894450-1368951950 GCF_019279795.1 Protopterus annectens
CTTGTCTGAGGTGGGGATTGCTGGAAGAAAGTTCATTGTTTACTTTGATATTGGTAGATTAGCTTAAAAGTGTTTTATTTCACCTGTATTTAAAAATTATTATTTATTATTATTAATTTTATTTATTTATTTATTTATTTTGTTTTATTTATTTCAGCCTCACATCTGCTCATTGCTCTTCAACATGCAGCAGGGGTTAACGGTGCCCTGTATAGATGGAAACATCCTGAAACACAATTTTTCCCTAGACAACTATCAGTGGAACCCTCACATGCTTCCTTGTTGCACTAAAGGCAACTTAGTTACACTCTGAGCAGTGTTGCCACACCTATCATCCACAACCCTCAGTTTAACAACTCTTGATAGTCCTAGCACAAAAACTGGTCGATCCAGCCCACTCCTTTCCCTAATAGTTTGATAGTCCTTGTGCAAAACTGGTCAGTCGAACCCACTCCTTTCCCTAATAGTTTGATAGTCCTTGTGCAAAACTGGTCAGTCGAACCCACTCCTTTCCCTAATAGTTTGATAGTCCTTGTGCAAAACTGGTCAGTTGAACCCACTCCTTTCCCTAATAGTTTGATAGTCCTTGTGCAAAATTGGTCAGTCGAACCCACTCCTTTCCCTAATAGTTTGATAGTCCTTGTGCAAAATTGGTCAGTCGAACCCACTCCTTTCCCTAATAGTTTGATAGTCCTTGTGCAAAATTGGTCAGTCGAACCCACTCCTTTCCCTAATAGTTTGATAGTCCTTGTGCAAAATTGGTCAGTCGAACCCACTCCTTTCCCTAATAGTTTGATAGTCCTTGTGCAAAATTGGTCAGTCGAACCCACTCCTTTCCCTAATAGCTCATACATTAAACACCTGCTATAATGGACCAACAGTTTCCCATTATTTCTCTGGTCAGCCTGATTGGCATGGGAATACTGAGGTAGTAATCGCCTCTTATATACTGACAACCACTCTCTTACAATAAATAAATACCCTATGTGAGACATGTCAGTACACAATGAAAGTGGAATCAATTCTCTCATGTAACAACAAACTGGATACCAAACAGATTGTCAGTACACACTCTTCACCTCTCACACAAACTAAAGACCTGACACATAGACCCACATACATCGAGGTACTCACTAGAAGTCTACCAAAATTCCAAGACCTCCCAAATGTAAACAGAGTGCACACACTGTTTCACAAATACAAACCACTACACATAATAACACATACAAATGAGTCTGAACAAGTAAGTCCATAAACCAAAGGTTCTGGTCATAGGCAACTCCATAGGGACATAGGGAGACACACAGATATTCTCCTTACCAAGCTGGACAAGAAGAAAGTCACGGTCAGCTGCCTGTCAGGTGCCAGGATCCATCAGATCACGCATGCACTCAAGTCACTCAGTAGAAAGTACCATTATGACTTGGCCATAGTTTATGTAGGAGTGAATAACTTTAGATGTACCTCTCTGGACTATATAAAGACAGACATGACTGAAATCTCAGACTATGTGTCCCAGGCAGGTATGGCCCTAGCCCTAAGCAAAATTCTCCCTTCTCCCAGGGTGATGCCACAGTATAAACAAAAAATTATTGACTTCAACAATTTGCTTAGCTTCTGGTGTCAATCCAGAGGGACCCAGTATCCATCAGACTGGGATGATATGGTCGACAGGTCACGCTGCTTTGCCAGAGATGGTCTGCACCTGTCTCCTCTAGGCTTTTAGATACTGGCAAAGGTGCTTGCCTCCCCCATAGTGCCCTTCTTTTAGGCAATGTCAAAACAACAAAATTTCCTACATAACAAAATCCACCTGAAGCAAACTCAAGGTTCTGCTGCTTAATGCTAGAAGTTTAAACATGAAGCTGCACTCCCTGGAAACAGTCCTCACCTTGGTAGATGCTGACATCTGTGCAATCTCTGAGACATGGTGCAAGACCCTGGCTGTGCAAGGCTACAATGCCTTCCCACATGTTCAGACCTCAAAATGAGCAGGAAAGGACCAAAGATGGAGGTGTATCCATCTTCATTAAAGCCAAGTACACCTCGAGACTTGTCAAAGAGCATGACTCTTTCAAACTACTCCATGTTCAATTAACTCTATTAACTCTAGGCAAAATACATTCCCACATCATTGCTAGCTATAGGTCCCACACCATGAAACAAGAAAAGCACACCACCTACTTGGACTTACTGGAGTCACTCCCCATACAGCCCAAAACCTCTGTCATGGGTGACTTTAACTATCTTTCAATCAACTGGGTAACATATATGACTGCAAACACACTCGCCCAGAGGTTCCTAGACTTTGACAATTTAAATGCTGTGGAACAGATAGTCTACACCCCCACAAGGGGCTGAAATGTCCTTGACACAGTAGTCACCAACATGGGGAATCACTGCATCCTCCCTGTGTGATGCCTTCTCTGGTAAGGCCAGACCATAAAACTGTCTTGTTCAAAGTAACTACTGGACCTAACACCCCCACAGGAGCAAAAAAAAAATAAAAATACTGAAGAACTTTTCCAAAGCTAATTTCAGACTACTAAGTGATGGTATAAAAAGTTTTTTACCCCCATACTCACAGACAATAATGACTCCTATGCAGTGGTGTACTCATATGTCCTGTAGAAACACTTAAGCAGCTGTATAGACTCAGCTGTACCTGACCAGATCAAAACCAGGTCGTCCTCAAAACACAAGCCACCCTGGTGGACCTCGAGTATAAACAGGTTATATAATAAGATGAAGAAACTGATGTCTAAGAAAAAGAGGGAACTGACTCAGCAGAGGAAGAATTCTGTCCTCAGCTTGAACAAGCAAATCAGAAATTGTGTGAAATCCACTAAAGCTAAGTATGAATCTAAAATAGCATCCTTAGCTAAGGACAATCATGTGGCATTCTTTAATTATGTCCAAAACTTAATAGGGAATGCCCAAGTTTGTGAAGAACTGGTAATAGGTGGTATCACTCATACTGCACCGGAAGAAACTGGCAACTTGCTAGATGACAGATTTGGTGCAAACTTCACCCCCCGGCCCCACCAGCCATGCCCCAAAGCATACCAGACAACAGTCTTCTGCTTAGTATCTCTAGAGATCAGGTCTTATCTGCACTTTCCAAGGCCAAAAACACAGCCTCATTGGGACCAGATAATATCCCAGGATGCTTATTAAGCAATCTAAAATGGGATCTAGCAGTCCCACTTAGCATGCTCTTTAACCATAGCCTGAGAACTGGCTTTGTTCCAACAGGGTGGAGAATACCATCAGTAATTCCCCTTACACAAAGGGAAGCCATCAGCAGACCTTGGGAACTATAGACCCATAAGTCTAACTAGTCTCTTCTGCAAGGCCAAGGAAAGAATCATCATGGACCTTATCAACAAGGGCATAGGCAACCTTCAAACTCTAGAACCAACCCAATTTGGCTTTGTTGAGGGTAGATCATCCTTATTAAATCTGGTGTATTTATTTGAGAAAGCCATTAAAGCCATGGATGAAGGCAAGACAGTGCATACCACCTATCTTGACCTGGCGAAGGCTTTTGACACAATCCCCAACTCAGGTATCATTAAAAAACTCTCTCAGTTTGGGGTCCAAATGAAGAGATGATAAGGGGTCCAAATGGAGAGATGATAAGTCATCAAGCAAAAGAGAGTAGTATTGCTGAATCTGAATTCATCCTGAAATTTTGGTGAGTACCTTCACAAGGTGGACCCTGTTTTTTACAAAATCTCACCAAGATGACACTGATATATAAATTGTATTTATGTAGCATATATCATGGACAGAAGTGGGTGAAACAATAAAAAATATATTTGGGTGCACAAGACCCAGGATAAAAAAGTTCCCAATCCTGGTAGGCAAACTGGTGTCGGGACTGGAAAAAATGACAGTGTAGAATCCTCAAGACACAGAAATATGCCTATAATGGGGCTAGGCCCAGGAAGAGGATGACCCCTCTGTTGTAAAAGGAAGTAACAGGCAACAAAAATCACAAAAAACTGATAGGCCAAAGAAGCACAATAAAGATGATAGAGTGGACTTTTGGAGATAAGAATGAAATTATGTATTGTCACTAGTATTCAAGAAGCCCAGGCTTTCCAGACAGAAGATATGCAAAAAGATTAAGAGAGGAATTAGAGGAAAGAAAAAGACTTACGTAAGAAAAAAATTGTCAGAAGTTTCAAATAAAATTTGTGCTCATTAATACAACAGATTTATGAAAAACATTATATAGACCAAGAAATCTTGGTCCATTTGGAAAAAGAAGTGACTGATGAAGCACAAAAATATAAAGAACAAAATCTAGAGACATTTGAAAGGTATAAAAAAGAAATATGGACATGGAAAAGAAAGAGAGATCTGAGCTGGTGCAATATTTATGCAAAGGAGAAAGCCAAACTAATCAACACAAAAAAGGCAGACACAAAAATAAGAGAAGTACAGGCAAAGGCATCCAGATATGGACACTTTCACAATGAAAAAGTACGATCACAAAGAGGGAGTGTAGAACAGAGGATTAGTAAAGCAGAAGTAAAAAAACAGAAGTTGAAGTTATGAAACACTTGTGAGGTGAAGGATTTAGTGTATTACACCACAGCATGGTGGAAGAAAGAATCCCCATAGTAAGGAGAAACATGCGGATCAGACTTCTGAAGAAGAAACATGGACATGGGAAAGAAAAATAGAGTTAATATGTTGTAATATTTATGCAAAAGAGAAAGCAAAAATAAACAAAACAAAAAGAGCATCACCAAAAATATTTAAAGAGAAATATAGGCAAAGGCATCCAGACATGGAACATTTTACAGTAAAAAAATAAGAAAACAAAGAGTAAAAGTAGAAAAGAGGACTAGTAACGGAGAAGCTAAAGAAATAGAAACTGAGGTTATGGATTACCTACAATGTGAAGGATTTAGTGTAGAAAATCAAACTCAGAAAACATCACAGGAGGATAGGGCAATGGATCCACAAATTAAGGTGAAACTAGTGGAGCAGGAAACTTCTAATCAGTTGCCAGATGAAGATACTTTGGATCCTTCCATAGGAAACCAGTACAAACACCAAGCTGGAGTTGCACAGCAACGGGAGTAACAGGAAACTGTGGCAACTCTGATGCAGCCAATATCGTGGAGTGACTGGCCAGTGAGTTCCCATATGAAAAAGCAATGGATGACACAGAATGAAACCAAAGAGAATATGGCACAGGAAGATGCTGTGGAACTATCTATAGAATGCCCACAGGAAGTGGAACAAAGAATATCCTTCAGTTTGGAGGAAAATGACCTAAGAATAGATGCTTGATGTAATAGAGATGGACAAATGTATTAAGATGAGTGAAAGAAACAGATTACAGAAAGCTAATAAAACCCAAAAAGTTAGAAGCTTGATAAAACATATCATCACAGTAATAAGGACTGTCCACAGAAATTGTTGCGGTATAACTGAAATAAATAGAATATATTACTGTGCAGCTAAATTAGTAACAGATAAAGTCTTACCACAAAAATTCAGGGTTATAAGGGAAAATAAAGGGAGAAATCAACTGCCATCATGGAAGTATCAAATAGAGAAAACTATAAAGCAATTAAGACAATAACTATCACTGTTAGAAGAGTATGGAAGAGGGAACAGATCAACAAAATACACAGAAAGGTAGATGTGATAAAATCAATGCACAATATCAGAACAGATCAGGATCTATCATGTACTATCACAAATAATAAAGTGAAAATATCAGCAAAGGCAAAAAAAAATTAGAAGATATATAAATATAAAGGGCAAGTACAACATCAACAATTTATTGATGACCCAAAAAAGTGTTATAGAGAATTGGGAAACAAGGTAAAAGGAATTGAAACACCACCAAAAAAGAAGAAACAAATACATTTTGGAGAAATAGCTATGAAGACCCTGTGGAACATAGCAAAGATGCTACAAAACAAGAAAATGGTCATAAGACGTATGGTAGTAAAACCATAGAATTTATTATTCAAAAATAGGTAAGTGCTTTCACCACCATCCCGGTAGCTTCCTCAGACCATGAACAACAGCAATGAAAACAATGCATTAAATATATTACAAATTACTCACATTTTCTGCTTCCCATTAGATAAATTAGTTAAATCAATTACACCTTTCACATTGAGCTTTACATCCCCATTTCCTAGTACGCTAGGCACATGTCCCCTTTTGAATCTGACGTCATCCAGCAATCAAAAATACTACTTTAAAGGGGGATCCCAATGGAAAATAACATTCACAAAAAATTCATACATAAAATTAATTCAAAAACTAAAAACCATAAAATACATCTGAAACCAGCACATATACTATATAATACATATAAGACATATAAATGTATACATTAATTCCTAATGTTTCATATATAAAAACAACTAATATACATTATATGCATTAGGCACATATGAGTTTTATAACTTCCTATCACTCTATAAACATATGCAGAAATATATTAAAATGCATTTACAATCACTAACTCCTAACTCCCCTGACATCCAGAACGGGCTTAACTGAAACCTTCCCATTAAGGCCAAAGCCCTTCTCTGCTCTAAGTTGGAGGATCCACGTAAGCTCATTACTCTCCACCTATTTTTGAATAATAAATTATATGGTTTTACTGACTTACTTCTTCTGACTATTTTCTTGTTTTGTTACTTGTTTGCTGATACTGTATTGCGGTCATACATTTGCCTGCATTGTGTTTTTCTTTGTATATAACAAAGATGCTAAATGGATAGAAGAAGTAAAAGAAGGAATAAGAAATTCAAATGTACAGGATATGCAATGAGATGAAGTAATGGCCAGGGAGAGTGAAACAAAGTTAAGAAAAGCTCCTAATTGGAAAACCACAGGCCCAGAAGCAGTACCTAACTTCTGGTTAAAAGTATTAACATCTTTACAATCTAAATTTAGCTTGAATAAGAACTATTTATATGCACACTCTGAGCAAACACCAGCCAGGCTAACAACAGGAAAAACAATATTTCTGTTTAAGAGTGGACCTGCAAACTATTCTAAAATCTATAGATTAATAATTTGCCATCTGACGACGTATCAACTATACACTGGAATTAATGCCAAGAGAGTTTATAGTTATTTAGAAGAAAACTTAATCATTAATCATGGCAATAGAACAAAAGGGTAATAAAAGAAAGTTGTATGGAACAAATGATTATTTGTTGTTAAATAATGTCATAGTGGAGAACTGTAAAAAGGGTAAGAATCTAAGTACGGCATGGGTAGACTATAAGAAAGCATTTGACAGTATCCCACATTCATGGATAAAGGAGTACTTAAAATGTGTAACATAAACCCTACACTGATCAATTACATTACAGCGACCATGAAACAGTGGCAAATCACTGTGCAGTTAAGCCATGATAAAGGACAAATTATTATTCCAGGGATAAAAATGTAAAGGGGGATATTCCTGGGTGACTCTCTTTCACCGCTGCTCATTTGTCTTGCCCTTAACCCATTAAGCTGACTACTTAATGGATTAGGTCATGGCTATAATTTGGCTCACTGAAAAGAACAAGGTGTAAAGATTTCTCATCTTCTTATTGTAGATGATTTAAAACTGTATATTTAATCAGATGAGGAACTGAAAGCAGAACTGCAAGTGGTCAAACCTTTTTCAGATGATATAAGAATGTCATTTGGTCTTGATAAATATGCAAAAGCAACCTTTAAAGTAGGAAAACTGCAGCACCAGGAAAACATCAGTTTGGGACAAGAATGTGATATAAAAGAACTTGGGCAAGAGGGAGTGTATAAATATTTGGGAATTGATGAAGGATCAACAATAAAACATGAACAAATGTGAATAAAACTCTGTAACGAATATTTTTAGAAGGCTTAAATTAATACTAAAAACAGCATTGATATCTAGGAACAAGATCCAAGCTATAAACCAATTTGCTCTTCCTGTCCTAACTTAGAGTTTTGGAGTGATTGACTGGCCCCAAAAGGTGTTGGATAGTTTGGACAGGAAAACAAGAAGGATGATTCATGCTCATCAAATGATTTATAAAAATCAGTACATATGAAGACTAAATATTCCCTGTTCCGAAGGAGGTATGGGCCTCCTCGAAAGTGATTACATGTATAGATCTGCAATAGCGGGACTGCATACATATCTGCTGACCTCACAAGACCCAAATATAGTGAAAGTTTTGAAACACAAGGAGAACGAGTCTAAGATGACTTCCCTGCTTAGTTTAGCAGAAGTATATCGGCATCAAGCAGGAATGGAAATCAAACCAAAAGTAGATAAAAATCAGGTAGCATCTGAATGTGCCAAAAAAAACAAAAGAAAGAATATAAGGTGAAGGATCAGATGAGAAGGCAGGAAATGTAGAAAAGGCATAAATATAGTTGCAAGTATAGAAAACTCTTGGGACAGCCTCATGTTGATCAGGATTGAATGCAGGAATGGTTAAGGAGAGGTGAATTTAAACCAAAAGACAAAAGATCAAAATAGTGGACTATGTACACGTTGATTTACAAAGTCCTTTGAGCATGTGGGAGAAACAGACAAATGTAGGTTTTGTAAAATAGAATTGGAAACAGTTGCACATATTGTTGCTGGTTGAGATATACTAACGGGAGAAGGACTGTATACTAAAAGACATAATAATGTAGCAAGATTGCTGTATTGGGGATTATGCAAACATTATAATATTTAAGCAGCTGAAACACACTTTAAACATGATCCACAAAGCATCATAGAAAATGATGAAGTTTATATCACATGAGATCACCCAATACCAACAGTTCAAAAAATAGATGTAAGAAAACCAGATATAGTAGTCCATGAAAAGAAGACAAAAGTAGCATTGATTATTGAAATTGCTACATCCAGTGACTACAGTGTCTTACGTACAGAGAGACACAAAGTCATAAAGTACCAGGATTTGCACACAGCAATGAGGGCAATGTGGAAGAAGGATACCCAGACAGTTCCAATAGTAGTAGGAGCAACGGGTCTTATAAAAAGGAATTTACAATCATACTTCAATATGTTACCGATACATGTAACTCCATATGAATTGCAGAGGGGGGTATTACTGGGCACATTCTGGGTGCTGCATAGAGCACTTCTGGCTAACATCAAAGATTGAAACAATACTAATTTCATGAACTTTAATTATACCTTGACGTAGGAATTGAGTCCATTCCCATCATGGTATTAGAAACTCAAAAGACTTGGCGAAAGTAAAAAAAAAATAGGAATTAACCTTTATTTCACTAGAAGGATAGCCAATTGGCTCACCTACAGAACACATATTATCAAAGCTGGTGACTCCACCTGTACCAGTAGACCCATCACCAATGGCATACCACAAGGTTCTGTGCTGGATCCTTTACTGTTTGGAATCTACTTCTCAGAAGTCCAGGCTAAATTAGATGGACTTTGCCTTACCAGGTTCACTGATGATTGCAAATTTGGTGCAATCATTGAGACGCCAGTGATGTTAACATACTACAGGAAGGGCTAACACAGATATTTGACTGGTGCTAAAGCCGCAATCTAAAACTAAATGTGAAAAAGTGCTTTATTATTCCCTTTGGTAAAGTAGAATTATCCGTTAACTACAGTACTGACAACACTCCCTAAGTTCAAACCAGTGGTATGAGACCTAGAAACACAGGTATAGATAGTAATCTGAACTTCAACCACCAATTTTCCTCTGTGGTAAGGAAAGCATTGTACATTGTGCAGCTGTAAGTAGGGGCATCGCATCCAGGTCTAATGATTTTATAGCCTCACTGTACCCAACCCTCATCAGACCACTAATAGAGCACAATGTTCTCTTCTGCATGTACCTCAACAGACACCTGCAGCATCTGGAGAGATCTCAGAGGTTCCTCACCAAGAAAATACACAGCCTCCAAACCATGATGTACGTGGTAGACTAAACATCCTGCTACTGTACTCTGTATCATATAGGCTGCTGAGCGGAGACTTGTGCCTGGCCTACAAGATAGTCTCCAACCCTGCCCTGATGGATATGCTTCACTTACACAAATCTAATGGCACAAGAGTCACTCACTCTAGTGATCTTAACCTAGCCTGCGACATTAACAAAACATGCTGTAGAGACAAATATATGTCCCAGGGACTGCTGGTCTTCTGGAACAAACTTCCAGTTCATGTGAAGCCAAGCTTCTCATTGACCCTATTCAAGTACAACCTGGGCAAATGGATTGGAGGCCATAGGTTCACCTTGCCTTGGGGTGGCACCCATGTCCCTCATGGACAGATGGAGTCAGTGTTGACCATAGACTAGCTCTGCAAAATATGTTTATGTAATAAGGACAGATAGAGCAACTTCGGATTAACATGGCTAGGCTTTTAAGGGCTCTGGGGCTGCTAGCCTAGTAACCTCCTATAAACCTGTGAACATTTTATATGATAGCAGTGCTTTTGATTGCATACATTTGAGAAATCTAAAATCCTAATCTCAGGGTTTGTCATTAGCTTACTATATCATTCCCTTTGGATGACAACCATGCTTACATATGAAGTCGCATTACAGTAATTCTGTACATTGAGTTGATTTTGGACAGCTGTTTCCCATTGTGAAAATCAAATCCACCAACACTGTGTTTGTGAACTAAAGGAATATACTTCTATCGGTACAAACAGATCGGATGCTGTTTTGAGCAAAATGTAGCTGTAGGGCTTGCAGTACTGGAAATGTGTCAGTTTATTAATCAGAACAAAAAATTGGTGAACATCTAAGTGAGATAAACATTCAGGAAAAATAGTTTTTTCAGACATTTGCCATTTGAAATGCAAGATATATATTCTTTGAGTAAACAATCTAAGCCTCTTCACAAATACTTTGGATTGCACAAATCTAAACCTCTTCAGAAATACTTTGGATTGCACAATTAAAAGGTAATATACCACCCAGGACTTAATGACCATTTTTTCTTTAATTTACTTAATTTAAATATGTGACTGTGGTTATCACAATAGAGCAGTGGTCAACAATGAGTATTTGAAAGCACATCCCAGGTGAATAAAAGCATCCAGAGCTAACCAACAAAAGAACTGGAATTACAAAGAGCAATAAATGTATGGTTATACATGAAGATTAACTGTTATTAAAAAGAAAAGAAAAGAAAAAATGGGGGAGGACATTAAAGGAAGGAATGCCAACAAAGATAAGAACAAAGTCCTTAAATTAGATGGACTTGCATTGGGTCCTATAGCCAAAGCATTAGCTAGGAAGTAGAATACAGAGGGTCACAGTAAATGATGGTGACCAGTGGAAACAGTGATTCAGTACTGAAGGCTGTTCCTTTTCAATGTCTTTAAAAGCAATATGGCAGAAGGACCTAGATGGAAAAGTGTGTGCTTTAGCTGACAAACCATAGTTACGTGATACAGCTTTTATAAAAATAAATAAATAATAGTGTGCAGTGATGACACTTGGCAGAGCATCTAGAACATGTCAGCCAAAAGGTCAACATTAAAATGTGGTTTTGAGCTCTTGGCTTACATCATAACACAGGCAAAAGTGTAAAAATGATTTTTGTTCCCAGAACCCCTGTACTTGACTACAACACATCTGCCACTGTATCTCTATGTGTACCTGACCTATTCCCAAACAATGTTAGGCTTCATAGTAGTTTAAATGAATACCTTACTGAGGAAGTCACCTTATCAAAGCTGATCACTTGTGTTCTTGAGAGGCAGCAAAACCTTGTCCTACATGTAAAAATGATGTTCCAAAAATTTGACCAATGTGTGAGAAATTCAGTTACAAAGACTAGTCAAAAACTTGATAGATTATAAATATCAATATCGGTCTCACTAGAAATGCTAAAATGCTTAAAACAAATTTGTATTTGCTAACAATCCTACTCTTCTGTCCACATCTCTTCAGACTATCATTGCCTCTCAAAGCCAAAATTCAGCCTGCCTATAACTGCAAAAGGCAGTGTCTGCAAAAGGCCATTATGGTAGAAGCCATTACTGTTCCTTTCTAGAAAACCTTCACTGTTCAGGAGTCACTCATTAGTTACCTGTAAAACAATTATGCTTTATTTATAAATGGCTGTAATCCACGTCAGACAAGGACAGAGAATAATTTATTATGTGGAAGCATTCCCACATAGGATCACCGGTTGGGGTTAAGCTTCCAGAATCCAAAAATAAATCTGGTGATTCACATATCCTTTTTCCTCTTAGTTAGGCCTGGTAAACTGTCCTATATAACCTGTGACAAATTCACAAAAGTAAATGTTCCAAGAATTTTATAAAACAAAACTATGCAGCAGTGGGATCTGCATTTACTGCATCAGTTATAAGATTAATGGCTTTTTCGCATTCAAAGGATTCTGTGTGGATACCTTTAACTGTGACAAAGCTTCTAATACTTCCTCTTTAAGTTCAAGTGATGTTGTTATTTTTGTCACAGACGTGAGTTGACATGTGCTTTATTAATAACCTTGCCCTGGTATTCACAAACATAGTATGAGGAGCAGTGCCTGGCTTCTGCATACTGTGGTTTAACCACTGTCAATTAGTACTGCAATTCATAAACATGAATAGCATTACAGATGAAAGCTAAATGGAAGTCACTGGCATCTATGATTTGTCCACAGGACTGTGTAGTACTCTATGTGTACTAAGGTCTTCTGTGCCTTGCACAATACCTTTTTGGTCATGCACTATGCCAGTTAGTACAAACACAGCAGCACAGCCAGGGAACCAGATGCATGGCCACAATCTATCCACACTCAGTAACAGACTTTCACAATCTAGCCTATGTGAGTCATTACTGACGTGGAAGAACCTGACTGTTTTAACAAGGTAAGGTGGTAATATTGCCCTAATATAACACGAATGTGAATGTGTGTCAGAGGACATTTTTAAACAATGATGGGACTGTTAACAAATAATGAGAGCTCTGGGGTAGTTGCATTAACTGGTTACAGTTGCAAGGCCTTCTTCTTCCTTTTGGGAACTGTACACATGGAAAGATTCATATACCACAATCTATCCACATAATTATACAGCCATACCCCATACTTTCTGCCCATACTTTCTGCCCTAATCACATAATATCCCTACTGTTAGCTTCTTTCTAGCCTACATAACATTTCCACACACTTCTCTACTCCCCCAATTTTATTATTAAAAGCCTGTACTTTGTGTATAAAGTACAACTTTTGTTTTGTACTTACCACATCAGTTTGTCTATAACTCCATGGTTTTGAATGAGTCTGAATCACTGATTGCTTTATTCCGTAGTGTAATTTCTCTCTTCCTTTGCTCAGCCCGCTCCATTCGCCCTACGGGCTCACTCCACTCCCCTACCCTGCCCGCAATTCCCACCCACCCCAGCACCTTTACCCTTATAGCCACACAACCATGCCCACTCTAATCTCATCCAATCACACTTCTCCTCCTACTTTCACTTTCTCCCCACCCACTCCTTCACCTCTGTCTTTTCTAATATCCTACTCCACACAAACAACCCCACCCACTCCTCTCCAGCCCCTCTCCATCCACTACTCTTCTCACTACTCCTACTGTCATTAATTAACTACACCTTACCACTATCAAGCAATTCTTCTTTCCTCCACTACACCTTCCACACCTTCAACAGTATCATGCCACTCAAGCATATAACCACTCTCACTCTAATACTTCTTCCCATCCTTTTCTCCTACCTTTACTACCTCACTTGCCTCCATACCATACACCACTACCCCCTTTCACATCACCATTTCACACCATGTACTAGAGTCACCCACACTCATTTTATCTCTCCATACCTCTTCAGTCATAATGCAATTTCTCTGTTTCCTACTAAACTTATTACTGACAATAGAAATCCAGCCCCCTTCTCACTCGCACCCAACCTTAAGTACCACCTTGACCCCAAAACAAATACTAAATTCTCTAGGTTCCTTTTCTCCCACATTCATCAACTTATCTCCATTCTCCTCTCAGGTGACATTCAACCTAATCCTGGGCCATCTATCTCTCTCTCTCTCTCTCTCTTTCCCTTCCAACTCACCCTCATCCCCCCCATAAACAAATTGCTACTTTTTGCTACATTGAATGCCCGAAGTTTATGTAACAAAATACCCAACCTCCACACCTGGCTCCTCCACCACCACCCAGACATCCTATCTATCACCGAAACATGATTGAAACCTCATATTAAAGACCCCAGAATTACCCCTCCCAACTACTATATCATAAGAAATGATAAAACCCATAAGAAAGGTGGTGGAGTAGCTCTACTGTTCTCTTCCTCCCTATCTGTAACACCTTATACTAAACCTGTACCCCAATTTGGCACTGCCGAGCTAACTCTGGTCCTCTTAAATATAAATAAACACAAAAGATATGTATTTCCTCACTATACATTCCACCCGATGACAATGTCTCTACCCTCGAGGAAATCCTCTCCTGGTTCTCATCTAACATAAATAATGAAGCTATAATTCTAGGTGATGTTAATATAAATTGGGCCACCATTCAATCCCCCACTACCCCACACAACCTAAACCTCTACAACTTTAACCAGCTAATCAACTCTCCTACTAGACCCACTAAAGATGGCTACTCTGTAACTACCCTGGACTGGATACTAGTCTCTCACCCCCATACTATCTCTGAAAAGTGAATATTTCCTGACTCTCTTAGTGACCATCTCCCTGCCTTCGCTCGTCGTACACCCACTTCTTTACATCTATCTCATAACTATATTTTCACTCACTCTCTTAAAAACTTCAACCCCCAATCCTTCTCTTAATCACTAAAATCCCTCCCCTTGGATGACGCAGTGATTTACTTCAATATTACTTTCATCAACCTGTTAAATAGCTCTGCTCCCATTAGAACCAAAAGAATTAAATACAAAATGGCCCCCTGGATAACCAAAGAGACTATAACCCTCATGCACCTCTGGGACAAAGCATGGAAAAACTACAAGAAACACAAATCTCCTTCCTCCCTGACTGACTGTAAGCAACTTCGTAACAAAGTCAAACAACACATAGCCTATGACCAAAAATCCTATTACGCCTTCCTCCAAAACAACCACAAAACTAACCATGGAAATTTCTGGAATAGTATCACTACCCTTCTCCATCCTGGTAAAAAAGTAAACCTTTGCCCTGACCCTAACACCTCCGACCTCTCCTGAGCTATCTAGTTTAACTCCTTCATTCACTCTATAGCTAAACTCACTTCCTCCTTTACAAATGATATACCTAGCCCACAATCTCCTATCTCCCCTAACTCTCCCTCCTCAAGCAACAAAGCTTCTCAACCCCATCCTTTCTCTCTCCAATCTGTTCCTGTCTCTACCATAAAAAAACTCCTACATAACTTGAAGCCATGTTCAAATGCCCCAGATGACCTTTTGTCTAACTTCCTTAAGCTAACAGTGAATGACATCGCCTACCCCATCTCTATCCTAATTAATTGGTCAATCCAAGAATCTTATGTACCAATACTCTGGAAAAAAGTCTGTATCATCCCCTTACACAAAGGTGGAATCAATATTGACATCTCTAACTTCCCATCAATTGCCATTCTCTCCCGTATCTCAAAAATTTTAGAAAAATGCATTCATCTGTAACTACTATCCTACCTGCCTGATAACCATCTGCTTACCCCTAAACAACATGGTTTCAGGCTTGGGCACAGCACCACCACCTCTCTCCTCTCCTTCCACGAAATCGTCAATTCCGCACACAACTCAATTTATCCAAGGCTTTCGATACAGTTTCACACCACTTCCTCTTGTCTAAACTCTCTCGTCTTAACATATCTACCTCTGTTATCAACTGGTTCTTCAGTTACCTCTCTAATAGACAGCAATAGACCAAGTAGAAAGACTGTACTTCCCCTTTCCTTAACACCCTCACAGGAGTACCACAGGAGTCCATATTAGACCCTCTACTATTTAATATATTCATAAATGACTTCCACCAGTGTATTCTTAATGCCAAGCACGTCCAATATGCAGATGACTCTATTATAATCTGCTCCACTGAATCCCTCCCCAAACTAAACAAACTAACCCACGAAGCCTATCAACCGAGAACTGGATGTTAAACAACCATCTAGCACTAAATGCTTCCAAAACTAAACTTATGATATTCACCCCCTCAAAGTATACTAAAATAGACAAGAACTATTTCTCCATAATAAGCCAAAACAGTACCCCATTGAAATTGTACCCCATACAAAGCTACTAGGTGTCACTACTGATGAACAAATTAAATTTGATATTCACCTCCACTCAAACATAAAGAAAACCCACCAAAACCTAGCTTACTCTACCGTCACTATCAATTCCTTAATCCCTCAACCAAGCAAGTCCTTTCTGCCACCTACCCTCATTCCCTCCCTGTTGTATGGTGCCCCCTACTTACTAATCTTCAGATCAGTCTAAAGACTAAACTAGCTTCCTGGTATAACAAAATCTCAAAGTTTGCGACTAGTGCTAAATCCTTCTCATACCATTGGAATGCCCTCCGCAAACTAAATTGGCTTGAATTACCCCATCACATCTTCTTCATCCAACTTTATTATGCACATAAACTTCAAACCCTTTCTTTGCCCTTCCCTTGACTCCTCCCTCAAATGGCACAAGCCTGATAGACTGATCAAGTAAAACAATCAAAACCTACTCGAAGTACATAAACGTCCTTGAACCTTTTGTCCTTCTCTCTATCCCGACTCTGCAATTCCCTTCCTCCACAAATTCGTGCCACCAACAACCACTCCACCTTCAAAACCTTGCTCCACTCCCACCTCTCATCCCTCTGGGATTGCTCCTGCTCCGGGTCTATTTCACATTGTCGTAAGCTGACTATATCAAGTCTGATATTGTCAGCACAACAATATCGAAAGTGAAGAACATCGTGCAAGTAAACGAAAATCTTCGTAAGGGGAGATTTTCATTTACCTCAATGTAGTGTAGTCTCAGAGTTGGCATATTTAAGTAGGGGGGTGTGGGGGGTGCAGGGGGGATTGCCCCCCTTTCTACGCCATTTAGTTTTTTTTTTATTTGTTTTTTTTACGTTATTCAATGTTTTACTTAATCGATCAATAAAGTTCGACCTTTACTGATTCAATTAAGTAAACTTTCGATAACGTGATATAGACGCCCTGCTCCTACCCCTCCTGAACTCCTCTTATTTAAAGAATGAGCCATATTGAGTGAAGAAAAATAGGGCTTCCCTGTTTTTTCTCTGCAGCTTCTAACTATGTGTTCTTTATCATACTCTACATACAAAACTCCATAAGAAGGAATGTTATCAGCCCACTTATGTACATCGCAACAGTATGCATCCTTGTCACATCTTCTGCAATGTACTCAAGGGACAGAACTTGAGGACTAGCTGTTTACACAGTAAGGATCAGGATTTTGAAACATCTTTAGAGCAAATGTGAGTAGACTTTCTATCTAGGGGTTACCATGAACAGAAGATAGATAACGCACAGCAAAGAGTTAGAAGTTGCAGAGAAAAAACAGGGAAGCCCTATTTTTCTTCACTCAGTAAGGCTCATTCTTTAAATAAGAAAGCTAGAGTTTATACCCCCTTTTTAGTCTTACATTCTCTACAGATGAGAACAGAATTAGGGATACTATATGTAAGCATTGGCCAGTAATGGGTACTGATGGAGACGTGTACTCACTTGTAGGAGATAGACCTAGGTTTGGATATAGGAAAAAGAAATCCCTATGCCAAAGATTATGTTATCCTAGACAGATGTTCGATCCTGATGTTAGGGACATGGGACAATGTACTAGAAAATGTAATGGCTGTTCTTTTTGTGATTATGTGGATGAATCTTTAATATTCACACATCCACAGAATAGCAAAGTATTAACACATTTTCCACCTGCAGACTGTAATTCAAAAAATTTTGTTTATTTGGGCCACTGTACTTTCTGCGGATGTTTTTATGTTGGCAGCGCAAATAGACATCTGAGGGAAAGGATACGTGACCACCTATATTGTGCACAAATAGGTATGAACTACATTTGGAAAAGAGCACATTTTTGAATTTAGTTTTAGAAGTAATACATCAGAATGTTAGAAAGGGTGATTTGGTTAATGCCACATATCAGGCTGAGTTAAAATGGATCTTTAAACTAGGGGCACATCATGCCTCTAGTTTAAATGAAAATGTCTCAAAACAGCCTGCTTTGAGAGCTAGGTCATTAAAATATAAATAATAAGATATTTGATGCTGATATGTGACATTTTTAAATTATACATCTAGATGTGTCTTTTTGCATATCTCATAACATTTTAATGTTTTTAAATGTTTTTCATATGTTTTGCTTTTGTTATACCTTCTGGTGCTTTGATTTGGTAATTCATCACCTAGCAACTACAGATGCACTATATTTGATTGTATATGAGGTTAATTACTTGTATTATTAAAGAGATGCCTTTATTTGCTGTAGTAGAGATCTGATGAAACTAACTGTGAAAGCGCTTATCTTTGTTATTTACTTCTGCTTTTATTAAACATTACATTTGGATGTATTTCTGCGGTGGACTGCTGGTTGTATTTTTCTTGGATTATCATTTTAAGTTAGGAAATCATCCAAGTGAGTTTATAACAAGTTGTTAGTCTTAGGTAAATCAACAGTTAAAATAGATGTTATAAAGTCTCAGTCTAAGAGTAATGCAAATCAAAGCACACAAAAGTACCAGATGTTTATTTACTTAACATACTCTTCCGCCAAGATCAGAGCAGTATAAGTTGAGCAGAAGTCCATAGAAGGTTTCCATGTTGAGCTTTTATTAATGTGCTTCTAGAACTAAGGAAACAAATAAAAAAATGTTGGCTGAAAACTGGTCAAAGAAGCTTAAATGAGGACATAAAACAGGACAATTTAAAAATAAATACCTATACAGTACTTTGGGGAAAATATAGACTTCACCAAGTTTCTAGATTTACAGCAATATAAAGCTGCAAAAAATGTTACTCCATTTAAAACAGGCTAACCCAAGTCTGTGACATTTAAAGTTAATAATTAATTTTGCATGCTGAGACTATGTTCCTCAACATGTAAATATCTTCCCTTTATTATGGCATTATACTAAAGTAATATTTGTGGATAGAATATTTTGGAGTACTAGAATCATTTTAAGGTTAAGAATGATTCAGTATACCCTTATGAAAGTTTAAAACGCACTATAAAAGTATTAGTATTTTTGCAAACGTCATTAGAACTTTAGAATCATAAGCTGATACTAAGCAATTTGCCCAGAGGACCATTAACAGTCCGCCCAGTGCAATTCTCATTATGTAATTTCCCTGTTTATTAGAGACAGGGTGTGAGATGAGACCTGATTATGCTGGAAGATATTAGGCGGCTGCTTTGATTGACCTGGAGAGGAAGCCTATTATTTAGGTAGGGGATTGTCTCCAAGAGATACTGATCCCAAGAATAGGTTTTGTTTATGCTTTGATGTAGAGTCAGGTCCTTAGAGTAGGTGTTTGTTGGACTAGATATATTATGAACATGTAAAAGATCAAGCAGGCAGTGTCATTTGCTGCTTTGTAGGTGACACAGAGGTCATCACATATGAATCTGTAAGGGAAGGAGTATAGAGATAGGGAGGGTCTCTAGTGATTTTTTGTATATTGGAGAACTCATATCAGACATTTTCTTTCCAAGGAAACATTGAGATTTTACTAGTTGAGAGGTAATTGTAGATGGTTACATTTTACTTGACTGTACTCAGATGTGTAGCTAGGGTGGGGTGTTGGGGACAGCCACCCCGGACAGAAGGTGTTAGCCATGATCAGTAGATGCTGATTGGACAGTAGTGCAGTACTAGTACTCATTTCAAATGCCGATATAGAAATGAATGTTGATAATGCTTTTGTACTAAGGGCTGAAGCACTTTAGTATTTCAGGTATGACATAACTTGTTGTAAGATGAGTGTTGCCAGTGTAACAAGAGATGTGCTAACCGTATTTTTTTTCCATTACCAAGTATGCGAGGAACTTTTTTCTGTTTTTTTGATGAGGGCACTAGATCAGAGAATGGCACAGGTACCAGAATTGCTAACTAAAGTTCTGGCTCCCATTTGTTTAGTCACATGCAGATTTTGCTACACCAATCATTACATGCTAATCTAATTGAATTGTCTTATAGTTGAGTTATAGCATAAGGAAGATGACTCGGCCTGTCACATAGGCAGTATGAGACCAAAACAGTGCTTGCTTTATAAAGATTATTTGTTTGCCATTCTCTGAACTAGATAATTTAAAGAAATGTAATCTCCTATTCATATTAATGCATGAAAACTACATAATTCTAATGCTAAGAGAATTCATGATTTTTTTTCCTTTTTTCATAGTTGTGTAACTGTAGAATTAGTATATATAACTAACAGGATATAAATATAGTGTTTTAAATGATAAACACAGGGAGGATTGGCAAAAGGGACATTAATTTCAGGTACAAGGTGTCAGCGATGCAATTAGCTGTGCTGACATTCAGTTTCCAAATGTCATCACTACATTTGCAGTCAGGGCTGAGGTGCTAAGCATTCTGTATGTGATATTTTGTGATAGCAAGTTGTTTGTTAGATTTATAACATGCACATTGTTTTAATTTAAAGAGAAAAAAAACTGTTTTATTTCTTTTCTTTTTTTTTTACTGTTTTATCTCCAACTTGTAGGAAGAAGATCTTTTTTTAATGACCTTTATTTTTTTACTTCCCAGGAATTCTCAGAATAGATCAACAAACTTTACACCAGATGCTAGCATCTCTAGCTATGGCTCTGTTTTAGATAAATGCATTGTGTAGGTGCAGTCCTGTAAAGTGAGGTGTGTGTGTGTGTGTGTGTGTGTGTGTGTGTGTGTGTGTGTGTGTTGCACGTCTGTGCGTGGCATGTTTGTGAGTGAGTGTGTTTGTGTGTGCATGCGGGTGTGTGTGTGTTTGTGCGTGTGTGTGTGTGTGCGTGTGTGTGTGTGTGTGTGTGTGTGTGTGTGTGTGTGCGTGTGTGTGTGTGCATGTGTGTGTGTGTGTGTGTGTGTGTGTGTGTGTGTGTGTGTGTGTGTGTGTGTGTGTGTGTGTGTGTGTGTGTGTGTGTGCGCGCGCATGTGTGTATGTATGTATGTATGTGTGTATGTTTGCATGCATGTTTTTACATTAGGGGTATTTGTATAGGGACAGGATTGTTATTTCATATACAAACTGTTTATTTACAGTTGAGATAATTGCATTTAGAAACAAAATAACAAGTTAAAAAGTACAAACCATGAGAGTCCTTCTAAAATTAAAAAAATTAAGTGATTTTGTTTTTTAATATTTTTACCATAGAACTTCTTCAGAATCATTTATAAAATGTTTCCATACCATTAAATACTCTCCAGGCTTTTGGCCAACAAACACACACAACCAATCAACTACCATTCAAGTCACATGCACCCAATGAAATACAATATTTAAATTAGCTTCAAAAATCTCAAAAAATAAACATTTCCTGCTATTCAGGCGCAATCATAGTACACTAAAAGCAAGTCAATCATAAGTTTAATGGCTTTTTTACCAATCAGAGAAAAGAACTAATTTTAGAACTCAACTGAGACCATCTGGCAACATCACTTTTTGACAATAGATTCTAATACTGTTATTTTTATTAGTGGAAAAAGGCAGTCAAGATCTATGATTGGATCTACAAGTAACTGCAGTTCATTGAAGGACCTGATTAGTCCTCCCTTCATCTCAGTACCTTTGTGGCTCCAAATTCAAAATCATTTCTCTACCCCATGACCCAACTGAACTGCTCTCCATCCTGCTGTGTCACTCTACCATAAGGCACTTTGCATTTTTGAAATTTTTTAACAGAAATGATCTATTACAAATGTTGAATGCTCTACTAATGCATTAACCACCAATATTCTTACCTTCACAGTTTAAGTCTTTCCCAACAGATCATTTTTTATAAGAGTATACACCAAGTGTGGGTCTCACTCTACTTGGGCTCCACACCACTCCCCTAACCTACCCCCATTTACCACCCACCCTCACTACATCTGCATTCATACTATCCAGTCACACCCAGTCAGTAATATGAAATCCCTCCCATCCAACCTAAACACACAGGCCTTAAGCATCTGTCATCATTTAGCATCCTATTACTCATCACTCCTAGCTGTAGCTCAACCGTAGTCACTACTTTCTTGTTACTTCCAGTGCATATTTAACCACTAACTGTTTTCACACCTCTTACATACTTTCTATCAATTCTATCATCAAACATATATTATTTACGCAACCCACATGCTCTCTCCCAAAATACTTATCTTATTTTAACACTCTCAAATTAGGTAACAATAACAGTATGAATTGCTTAACTATAGGTTTGAGTCTACTACTGCTATGCCTTAGCCACTTCACCTGTTATAAAAGGTACCAGATTCACACCATCATCTCCCCAACTAAGTACCTACAAGATAAACTTACCCCACCTAAAGTTAATATCATAATAACAGACAACATCTCTCAGGACACACTGCACCTCTATTTCAAACTTAAACCACTCAATGTACCATCACGTAAATTTAAAATAACACCCCCTGCTATACCAACACTAAAAAATATAGCAAAAAAACATTAGTCCAATACACATCAATTCTAACTAGTGGCCATGTCCACCCTAATTGAGGTCCAAAAAAACTCATCTTAAAATAAAACAAATTCAGTAGTACTGAACAAAATTAAACAGCACCTTATCCTTCTAACAGTAGTCAACTTTCATTACTCTAAATGCTAGATGTATTTGTAAAATGAACTCCATGCTTGGATAGCTGTTCAAAAACCCCTGTACCCTATCCATAACAGAAACATAGCTACAACTTAATATTAGCAACACCAGAATATTACCACCAAACTATAACATAATTAAAATGATGGAACTAAAAGGAAAGGTGGCAGTGTAGCAATAATACACCCAGATTGTCTCAACCTAATCCCTTATAACACACCATACCACAATTCAGTAACACAGAACTTCTTATAACTTTCTTCACACTAAACAAACAGAAACAAATCTGTATCATTACCTTATATATTTCCGAGGTAATAACATCAATCTATTAGAACACATTCTACACTGCACTGAACTTCCACCCCCTCATGAAACAGTCATACTAGATGCTAATATGAATTGACTTGACCTTATATATACCCCACCCCCCACCAAATTCAGCATACATCTTTTTGGGTATAAACAATTGATACAAACTCCAACATACTTTAGCAAAAACTCAAATTCCATACTAGACTGGATCTTAGTATCTGATCCCACTAAATTTACTTCATCTGCACCTATCAAATACCCTCAGTGACCATCTCTGCATCTTTACCAAATGTCACACACACAAAATCCTCCAAAACAGCAAACTATAAAAACTACTCATAACATAAATTTTAACCCTCAGACATTCAGCAATATCCTCTCATCAATAAATTGGAATATACTAAACAATATCCCACTAGATGACACCAATGAGAAATTTAACTTCACATTTCTTAACAACTTAAACAAAATGGTAACCCCCAGAAATAAAATAATAAAAACAAGAGATGCACCCAGGTTAAATAACACACAAGAAGACTAATGCAAACTAGAGGAAAAAGCCTGAAAAATTGGAAGACAAACAAAACCCCACAACACCTCCAACAATATAAAAGTCTTAATAACCAGGCCAAAAGACAGATAATCTCTGAGAAAAAAATATACTATAGTGAACCGCAAAAGAATTGCAAAGCCAATCCCAAGAAATTCTGGTCATCCATTAATAAAGTATTACAACCATGTCAAAAAATATAATCCCAATCCATCTCGGGACACTACTACACAATTTAATGCTTACTTTGTATACAGCATACCATCTATTGCAAAACAATTCAGAGATAGTACTGCAGATCACAAACAACAAACAGTTACCTCCTCACTTACACTTCAACCAGTATCTGCAGCTTATATAAAAAATCTCTAATGCAATCTAAAAATCTGCCTCTGCAGATAATCTACCCAGTGAATTCCTTAACGTAACAGTAAGTAGCACATGCTACCCCATATCTTTGCTCATAAATAGAGCCATACAGAAAAACTATGCCCCCATAATCTGTAAATAATCACATATAATTCACCTCTGTAAAGACGGGAGTTCTACAGACATCACTAATTTCAGACCAATAGCTATCCATTTTAAAATCTTAGAAAAAAGCATCCAGAAACAACTCCTACAATACCTCAACCAAGAAAAACTTTTAACTCAAAACCAGCATGGTTTTTGACCCTCCCATAGCACAAATACAGCTCTTATAGCTTTTACAGATACACTGAACAAAGCCAGAGATAGTGGTCAACTTGTCTCTGACATACTCCTTAACCTATCAAAGGCCTTTGATGCAGTCAGCCATACTAAACTACTAGAGTAAATGTCCGCCCCAGGTCTAACAGCAAACACCGTAAAGTGGTTCAGGAGTTATCCTGCTGATAGATGCCAATCAGTAAAATGGAAATCAATGCTCTCACCTTTTATCCCTGTCAGCATTGGCGTCCCACAAGGATCAGTCCTTGGTCCTCTCCTCTTTAATATCCTTACAAATTCTCTTCACACTTGCATAAAACATGCATCTCATGTACAGTAGGCTGATGATTCAACACTTATATGTACTTCCAACAACCATACACACTGTAGAACACAGTGTGCAATATACTTTAAGAAGCATTCCTGTCACCGAGCACATGCATATAAGTACTGAGCATGTGCAAGCAAGAGCGCCATTTTGAGTGAGCAGCCAGAGTGAGAGCATGCAAGTATGTAGTCAGTCAGTTAGTTAGATAGTTTGTTTAAATTTAATGTTCTTGCCATCCATTCTGATGTGTTTATATGTAATAAACTACTTAAATGAACACCCAAGCCTCATCGTCTTCTTAATGCACATAAGACAAGTGACATGGTTACAGTCATGAGGCAACTGGTTAAAGATGGAGGAATATATAGAAGTGGATCATCCCAACTGCTCAAACAACTTGCAAAACAGGTCAGAAACAAATTCCAGGTACTAAAACTCACTTAAATGATTTCTTTCTCTACAAATATAAAACAAAGCACTCAGAATGCTCAAAACAAATTTCTTATTAAATGAAATGTCCCAAACTGTGACATATTGATAAAAATCTTTGAAATAATTATGAAAATGTTTGAAATAATACCCACATTGTGTAAAATGTACAAAAAGGTAAAAGACTGCATTTTTTTAATATGTGCTACTTTTTCGTATTAACTAAAGCTATTCAAAATATCCGAAGTATGCAAAGTGTTTGCAAGTGTGTGCAGTATTACAGTACAGTTATTTCACAAAGCACAGTCATTTCAGAGATTATTTCTCAAAGTACAGTTATTTCAGAGCATATTTCGCAGAATACAGTATTTCAAAGAGTGGATTGTACATTTGAATATTATTACAAGTATCAGGTGTGTATGAGTATCTGTACATAATTACATGGGCTATTTTGCATTGTGTTTACTATAATCTGTGGACATAGCAGAAGGATTTTGCAGACCTGCACCGCTTGTGTTTGATAATAATATTGAAAAAAATTGGAGAGTGTTTGAGCAGAAATACAATATTTTCATACAGGTTGCTTTTTCTGACAAAGATACATGTACCAAAGCATTTATTCTGCTTAATTTAGCTGGTTCAGAGGGCATTGAAAGAGAGCATCAATTTGTGTATGCACCTGCTATGTTTGCAGGGGAGGGGGAAGACCACCATATCGTGGTACTGGCTGAAATTTGGGAAGACCCTGAGTGCTAAAAACATAAATTTAGAGAAATATGTAACCGCCAAATGAATATTGCAATGGGAAGGCACTTATTTTCCATAAAGGATCGAAAGTCTGGTGAAACTTTTGCAGTATATATAACTGACTTGAGAAATAAGGCTAAAACGTGCAGATTTGGTGAATTAAGAGATGATTTGATAAAGGACAGGCTTGTCTATGGTATTAATAATGACAAAGTGAAGAAGATTTTGCTTTGAGCCAGTGATTTGACATTAAATAAGGCCATTGAGATTCATCAGATATATGAGATTACAGAAAAGCACAAAAGTATGCTTACAAATGAGAATAGCTGTGGAAGGCACAGTGACAAAGCTAATGTTGTTAGTATGCAGTGCATGGTTAAAAGAAACAGACCCAAGCACATGGCAGCTACTGCAGGTCTTGTAACAGTCCCTGGGAAACCCAGACCCCCGGATTCAGCAAGCCCTGCACGGTGGGCAGGACTAGTGCAGGAGCTCCAGCAGGCAATATGTCTGCCGTGCGATCCAGGAACAAGCTGTAGGGATGTGAATGAGCGCTCCTGCACTAGTCCTGCATGGACTCAAGTCCTGTATGCAAATTACCCCAATTGCAGGTGAAATCCATGCAAATGAGGTGAATTTGCAATCCAGGAAACTGGAAGCCGGCCATGCAGGTTTAGTGTAATCAGTAGAAATGTACTCGGTTAGTAACAGTTCTGCAAACTACAAAATGGAACCATGGCAGCTCCAAATAAAGGGTGGATATTATGTAGAAAGCATGCCAATGGCCAAATATATGGCCACTGGCATGGAAAACAGTTGCAAAAATAAAAAAAATTACTTTTTTTTAGCCAATCTCAACTGTTTAAGTGTAGGGCAGTGGCGTGCAAATGGGATCGGCGAAAAAATATAAAACCTAAAATAAGCATTCTAACCAAAATCACTATTTTGCCATTATACTCAATGGTAGGCAGAAGAAAATATGGCCAGTGAATAGTGGTTTCTAAGCGAGGAGGCTCAGTGTGGGACCTGTAACTATGCATCAGCAGGCAATCCTATGCAAATGAGGGTAATGATACTGAATCCCAGATTTCACCTGCATGCTAGTCAGCACCCAACAGTGTAAGAGCAGAAATAGCTTGGTGCAAGCCTAGGAGTTAACTGACATCATAGGGGGATATGTCAGGCATACTGTAAGTGGATTGGAGCCCTGTGGCTCTGGTTTGCCCTTAGCTTAGCAGAGCTAAGCAAGGGGTGTGTATCTGAGGCTGCCTAGCACTCTTTACATTGCCTAAGTGGGTGTGCACACCACGCACTGGGTTTTAAAGGGAAAAAGAAAAAGTAAACCAGGAAATAGCAGCTCTGTGCACATTTGAGCACTGTGTTTGTACGGCGCGCCCCCAGGCTTAAACAGGAAGGCAATGGGAAAGAAAAACAGCAGTAGGAAGGTAATCTAGGAGAATTAGCATAGCTGGCAGTTGAAATATATCAGAATCAGCCAATTACACCAGCAGCAGACCAGACCAGCCCAGAACACTACTGTAAACTATGCAAACACCTCTCCCTCTGGTTTTTCCCACATACTCTATACCATGGGTGTATACAAGTGGGGAAATTTTAACAAACAAAAACAACAAAAAGATAGGGGCTGCAGCAGCTATCAGACATCAACATGTGGAAGAGGCTGAGGGTGGTGAGGATGAGAATGCTGTCGACCAACCCACAGTGAGGAGATGGAGAAGGGTGTACAGACCCAGGGTAACCTAACAGGGGCTACATGAGTTGGAGATAGTGGAGCACTATAGGGTGGACAGGGACCTCCTACAGCAAATTGTTGAGCTGTGTTGGTCACACCTGACACACAGAACTAACAGAGGGGAACCCATCACAGTGGATACCAAGGTATGTGTAGGCCTAGGAATACTAGCCACAGGTACCTCCCAAAGCTGAACTGAGGATATCATGGGGATCTCACAGGCATCAGCATCCAGGGTATTCCACCAGTTCCTGGATGCCATGTCAGCACATGCCAGTGAGCACATATATTTCCTCAACACCTGTGAGGCGTTGGCCAGCAATATTGGTCTCTTCTATATGTATACATATTTATCCATATATCTATATTGATATATACATATACATATCGACATACATAGATGCATATATATATATATATATATATGTACCTATATATATATATATATATATATATATATACATATACACAGCAATATATGTCAACACATATACAGATATAGATACATATGCACATATACTTATGGATATCTACATATATATTGACAGTAATAGGTATATCTGAATAGATATGCATGCACATATAGTTATAGACATCTACATATATATCTACATAAATAGGCATATCTGTACACAGAGGATGTGCATACATATATAGCTATATATACATATGTTTATATATATATATATATATATATATATATATATATATATATATATATATATGAATTCCTATTACAAGAACAAAAGTTCACAACTTCGAACTTGTAATAGGAAGTCTCATGTCTGCAAAAGTTCACTTTAACGAAAGTGAACTTTTGCGTAAGTGCACTTCACAGAAAACACCGCAGCACAGTGGAAGACATAAAAAACAAGCTATGTCCTCCACTATGGTGTGATAGTCACGGACCTTAGGGTTAGGGCACAGGTTAGGGTAAGGGGAGGTTAGTAAAGCTATCCCCTTACCCTAACCCATGCCCTAACCCTAAGGTTCCTGACTATCGCACCATAATGGAGGACATTGCTATGTCCTTTACTGCACTGCAGTTGTCACGGACCTTAGGGTTAGGGCACGGGTCATGGTAAGGGCATAGCCCTATGGGCTATCCCCTTACTATGACCCGTGCCCTAACACTAAGGTCCGTGAGTACTGCACAGAAGTTCAGTACAACACCCGTTCATTGTACTGAACTTCGTGTAAGTACACTTTCGATTAAGTGCACTTTCGCTGCAGTGAGCATTCCATGCACTATTTCAAATTAGTGAAAATTTGATCTAGTGTATGGAACCCATATATATATATATATATATATATATAGGCAACCTTCAAACACTGGACCCCACCCAGTTTGGGTTCATGAAGGGCTGATCTTGTCTCCTGAACATGACTGACTTCTTTGAATCAGTCTCCAGAGCTGTGGACAAGGGTAAGACGGTCCACACAGCCTATCTGGACCTTGCCAAGACCTTTGACACCATCCCCCGCTCTGGAGTCATAGATAAACTTATTAAGCAGGGTATAAATCCCTATTTCACTCGATGGGTTGCCAACTGGCTTACTGATGGAACCCAGACTGTAAAAGTAGGCGACTCCAAAACCAGCACCAGACAAGTGACAAGTGGAGTACCTCAGAGCTCAGTCCTGGGACCGCTCTTGCTTGGCATTTACTTCTCTGAAGTACAGGCCAACACTAAGGGACTCTGGCTAACAAAGTTCGCAGATGACTACAAACTGGGAGCCATTATTGAATCCCCAAATGATGTGGATATTCTACAAAAAGGCCTTACAGATATAGATGCTTGGTGCCAGAGCCATGGGCTCAAGCTTAATGTCAAGAAATGTATAGTTATCCCCTTTGGGAAAAACCATGTATCCATGAATTACCACATAGGTGGCAATACACTAAACACCGAAAGTGTGATGAGAGACTTAGGGACACAGGTGGACAGTGGTCTCACCTTCGATAACCACATCACCACAACAGTCAGGAAATCCTTCTATGTGGCACACCTCATCACTAAGGGCTTTTCATCCAGAAAAAAAGAGGTCATCATCCCACTGTACTCATCCCTCATTAGACCAATTATAGAGTATAATGCCCCATTTGGTATGTACCTCACAAGACATCTGCAACAGCTGGAAAGACTGCAGAAATACCTCACTAAAAGAATCTCAGGCCTAAAGCAAATGCCCTATACTGACCGTCTAAAAAAACTCCAGCTATACTCTATGGCATATCGTCTACTCAGAGGCTATCTCTGCTTAACATACAAGGCCATGTCAAACCCTGAGATGTTGGACATGCTCCCCTTAAAGAAATCCCAATCCCTCAGAGCCACATGCTCCAGGGATCTAAACCTTGTCATCACAATGAACAAAACATGCTGGAGGAATAGGTTCCTAACCCAGAGACTCCCCATACTCTGGAATAGACTGCCCATACATGTCAAGCAGAGCGCCTCCTTGGCGCTCTTCAAAAGGAACCTTGACGATTGGATGGGAGATAGGAAATTCACCCTGGGGATCACATAGTCGCTCTGCTAGACAGAGGTCTAGGGAAGTAAATATTGTGGGAAGAAATATCCAGGGAATTGTTATGGCTAGGCTTGTATAGGCCCTAGGGCCGATAGCCTAGTACCAACCTATGAACCTATGAACCTATATATATATATATATATATATATATATATATATATATATATATATACAAAGAGATCTATACATGGCCATGGCCATATATATTATGCACTATACAGATGTGTATACAGACATATGTATGAATATACATGTGTATGTACATGTAGACATATATCAACAAATGTATATGTATATATCCATATTCCTGCCATGTGTAAACATCACTGTTGTGTATACATTCCCAGATGTATCTCACCGTATGTATCTGATATGTGTACATTATGATATAACAACATATGTGATGCAACAGTCATATTAATAAGTACAACACAATTGTGGAAGTAAAGGCAATTGTTCAATACTAATCAATATGTTTATTGACAGATATATTGGAAAAACAACAGCTGTTTTCACAGTGGTCATGATGTAGTGGCTATGTGTTTTGTCTATAGTGTACAGGGTTCTAGGTTCATGACCTGCAAGGGCTGTTCATTTTGTTGCTATGCAGAAAAATAGCTGTTGGTTACAGAGTGGTTAAGGTGTTTTGAGCAGCTTTAAGATCATTTGCATGGGTTTGCATGAAGCTAAACATTGCTAAGCTATGGGTAAATATACAGGCACTTACACCATGTAGGCTACACTTCCCAGTGGGCAAATCAGTTTAGTTGTTATATTGGAGCAATGTTGATACCTGGTAAGCATGGCTTAGCCCTGGTAACCAGTTCTCACCTCCCAGTCCAATAAGATAGCAGGGTAATGACATCTGTAATAAGTGTGTGTAATGCCATGTACATTACATGTACCTATGTGCTGTCATTACAGTACAAAGAGGTATGAGTGTCATGTCTGGGACACACAAGTATATGAGGCCTGTACAGCACTGTTATCCATGTGAATGTGTTACATACAGGGGTAGTAGCCCAGGGTATGTGCTGTCAAACTCACATGTAGTGTATCATGGTGGTACTACTGTTGACAGTGCCTTCCCAGGCAACAGTAGAGTGGTAAATGTAGTACTGACAAAAAGCACACCTGCAGGCATAGCTGGACTCTGAGGCCTCCCTGTTGTGTCCCTGGTGTGTGAGCTGTGCCACAGTATATATCCCCTACTGGGGTCTGTACATCACATGTTAGTGAGAGCTTCCAACATGTAGTTATGGCATACATATTGTTGTCAAACGTATATCTATCAACACATTCATCCTACTGCATAGCTACTTGCCAAGCTGATGACTATCAGTCCCTGTACAGATGTGCAGATGGCAGGTATCCAGCTGGGATATGTACAGGCAATCTATGCTTGATTGACCCTGACATGACTGCCCAGCTGTGTAAGAACTGGCACATATAGGAAAAACACCCTGTACACACCACATGCCATGGGTACCTCCACTACACTACCACAGTCAACAGAACATGCTTGGGTACAGGTCTCCATCACAGACACTAACCATGTGTTGTAATACATGTTGCATACATGTCAACTTGATCACCTCAGTGGCCATGTGCAGGAGGCACCCAGAGGATTGCCTGATGCATGTCACTCTCACCCTGAGGGTCACCACAGTGGTGTCTGTCGATAGATTGCCTACTGCCACATGGCAGGTAGCAGGATACCATTGAACCCACATCCCCTACAAAACCCATCTCTCCATGGACAATAGCTAGCTACATAGCTATGACCACCTGCAGTGATGAACCCCAGTACTGACACATGTTTACATGTGCATTACTGAGGATAGCAGTGTCTGTGTGTTAGTACACCTGTACTTGGGAATTCCATAAGGGCCTTCACAACCACCGCAACACCCATTGCCATAGTCAGTTGTGGCTGCTGCTGTATGTGACATTACACCTGTTACACTCCTCTTTCTACTGGCTACATGAGCCTTGCAGTACCAGCACAACACTGTTGTGCAAATGGGTTGATAGGCATGGGATACCCATTGAGTTCTGGCAAGTGTGTGTATGTGTGCATGTCCATATATCTGTAGGTTACAGCATTCCAAGGCCACATACTCCTATTACAATATTCATTGCCCCACAGTAGTACATATAGTGTTGTTGCTGCCCATAGGTGAGGCATGACAATGCAACACCATACTATGCCTGTGGCATGTGCATTAGATGCATATTCCTGTAGTACCACTATTGGGATATACAATGGGTCGTATTGCAGTTGTGGGCAATGTGTGATGGTGGGTATGTCAGAGTGTCATCATGGGTTTAATGGAGTACAATATCCACTGGGGGATGTGGGTGCTGTGTACATTGTCATTACACCAAGGTTCACCCAGTATATGTCCCATGTACCACTTTATGGTGACCACTGTCACCATCAACCATAAAGGTAACTGATACCACAATCCAGCCCAGTTATGCATGTGCTGTGTGCAGCCTACCTGTAACACATTGGACACATGGTCAAGTTAGTTAGCAGTGATAGGCCCAGGTTTCTTGGATGTGTGTCTGCCTATTATGTGTCTGTTAATGTGTATATGATGTAATGTCACACTATGTATTGTCTATATACAACCAATACATCCCCATTAGCATACTGTACATGTCTGGGGATGTTCTGCATGTAACATATAACCTGGAACACACCTCACCCTAAATGCTGTGTGGTGTGTGCAATGAAAGGCACACACTTCCATAGCACTACATACCTAGGTAGAGGTCTAGTCCCAGTGTTGCCAAGTAAGAGTGTGCGTGTATGTGGATGGGTCTACATCAGGTTGCAGATTAGACACATCCCAGTGGGTCACTTGTCCATGTAGCGCAGGCAATAACTGTTATACAAACCTGTGACATGTGTTCAGCTATACCCAAGATATGTCACAGCCATGGTGTCACAACAGTCCCATACCCCTTGTGGAATATGACTGCAGACCATCCTCCTGCTGACTCATGTAAACCTACAACATAAATGGATAACATTATGGAGACCACAATCAACCAGTGTTACTAACAGCTATAATGCATCATTGTTGGATGGCTACACTAACTAACATGTATGCATTAAACTTTACTCCTGACAACATGTTACACTGCAGTACTTTGGTACACTGTAGTACAGTCACCATGTGCATCAGAACCATATTAGCCTGTCCCTGCATCAATGTTATGGATGACAGGGATGTGGCACAGGTATCATCATATGCACAGGGTGTGTTGCTGGTTTGTCAGAGGCCAAGGGTGGGCCATACATTTGAAACCATGTGTGTGGGTGAGGGGTGAGGGGGCCATGTTCCCTGTGTGGACACAATTGTTGCTGGCCTGTTGTGGACTATTCACCTGCATGTCATTGTCAGGGCCACTATGGTTCCATATATGCCTGTGGTATGCTTGCTATGTGATTGCTGCACATCTGACATTCTGTGTTATCGGGGATATCTATGCATGCTGTTGGACATGTTCTGGGATTGTGTAGACTAGTATTACTACCCACATATGTTCTATAACAGTGACACAATAGCATGTTTATGGAATATTTGCCAGCAGAACTACCTCTCCAAACTCATCTGCCCCTGTTACCAGGCCACATCACATGTGGGACCCACCCTGGGGCCTCCTCATGTACTGGTCCAGCACTACTTTCAGGTGGAACCACCACACGGGATGTTGTCCCCCTCCTGTGGGCACACACAGACATGATCTTGTCCCCCGAGGTCAGGTCCAGTGTCTGTTCCATATCGGGCTCCACAGACACATGTGGGATTTGTTACATCACCTTGAGGCACCCAGTACACATTCACAGGGTCCAGATGCTCCTCTTGCTCAGCATCCAGGCCAGGCCCCTTTGGGATGTGGACTGCTGTTGTCAGTAGCAGTGGGTGGGAGGCGTGTTCCCATTGTGTCCATATTGGGGCCCATGGGGCTTCCACATCACAGACCGTACACACCATCCAGGGTGTTTACCCACCACATGTGTCATATATCACCCCTGTAGGCTGTTCTCTATATCTACCAACCCGGACCACATCCACAACTATACCTGCCATACTTCCCCATATTCCCATTCCCTACTTCACAGACAAGGGCAATCTTGTCCTAACAAGGGGTTCACATGTGACATATCCATCTGTGTTGCACACACTGACAGCTGTATATATCTGTATGTATTGCTATGTATGCTGTTCCCTCACACATAGCATGCAGCACTGTGGAGGTAATATAGGAGACATGTATTTACATACATATATGTGTATGTGTGTGTTTGCATATATGTAGACATGGGCATATAGATATATATGATGTTGTATATATGTGTTTATATATATATATATATATATATATATATATATATATATATATATATATGTCTTCATATGGGTATCTGTATATCTGTGGACATACATGTATATATATATATATATATATATATATATATATATATATATATATAGAGAGAGAGAGAGAGAGATACATACACATATACATACCTATATATGGGATACATTATTCAGACATCAGGTCCACAAACTTAAAACTCCTTCCTGCACAGCTGCACTGTTCTGCCTTGCTACAACACAGACAGGTGCTGCATATGGACACAGCCTAACATTAGGGGGGGTACATGAAGGGCCAGATTGCAGCTAACCCTATTACACACCTATGGCATTTCAGCATGCCACAATACAGGTTAACCTGAGTGTCCTGCAAGTGGTGGGCTGTGGAACCCATGTGTCCATTCATTATGGCATTACTTCCAACACCAGCTATTGGCCACAGTAATATACATCCCTTCCATTACACACCACACACTATATTGGCATACATCTTGTCAGTCAGTGCTGCTCTACACAGTTGACGGGTATGGCCCACTACCCACAGGGACAGACTCTAATGTCCATAGCAGTTGTTCAGCTGAAGATCATTACAACAGCAACACCCGTTGGCATATGTATATCATTCAACATCATCTAGCCCAGTATTACGACCCGGGAACTACAGTCAATTACATGCATATATTCGTCACATGCCTGTTGTGGGGATGAGGTCTGTTGTGGATAGTATCCTTTTCACTCCTTCTCCTGCTTCCTTTGTTGTATTTTCTGGTGTTGTTGCAGTTCAGGAGCTGTTGTATATTTATGGTTATTATTCTCTTTCACTTTATTTCTCTGTGTGTGTCTCTCTCTCTCTCTCTCTCTCTCTCTCTCTCTCACTGTCTCTCCAGTAAATGGATTGAGCTGCCTAGAATAGATTGCAGCATGGCTTTTTTGGATGATGCACATGATCAGGTGATGGCCTCTGCACCAATTAGTGTCCTCCACTTGCTACCTGCATGCAGCCAGCTGTATAGTACTTCCAATTACCACTGTCATGGCAATCCCCTACTATAAATTCATAGGTTTATAGGTTCATAGGTTGGTACTAGGCTATTGGCTCTAGGGCCTATACAATCCTAGCCATAACAATTCCCTGGCTATTTCTTCCCACACTATTTACTTCCTGGACCCCTGTCTAGCAGGGCGACTGACGTAATCCCTGGGGTGAATTTCCTTTCTCCCATCCAATCATTAAGGTTCCTTTTGAAGAGGGCCAAAGTGGCGCTCTGCTTTACATGTATGGGCAGTCAATTCCAGAGTCTGGGAAGTCTCTGGGTCAGGAACCTATCCCTCCAGCATGTTTTGTTTATTGTAATGACAAGGTTTAGATCCCTGGAGCGTGTGGCTCTGAGGGATTGGGATTTCTTTAAGTGTAGCATGTCCAACAGCTCTGGGTTTGACATGGCCTTGTATGTTAAGCAGAGATTGGCTCTGAGTAGACGATATGCGACAGAGTAGAGCTGGAGTTTTTTAAGGTGGTCAGCATAGGGCATCTGCTTTAGGCCTGTGATTCTTTTAGTGAGATATTTCTGCGGCCTTTCCAGTTGTTGCTGGTGTCTTGAGAGGTACATACTAAATGAGGCATTGTATTCTATAATGGGTCTAATGAGGGATGAGTTCAGTGAGACAATGCCCTCCTTTTTTCTGGATGAAAAGCCCTTAGTGATGAGCTGTGTCACATATAAGGATTTCCTGACTGTTGTGGTGATGTGGTTATTGAAGGTGAGACCACTGTCCACCTGTGTCCCTAAGTCTCTTATCACACTTTCAGTGTTTAGTGTACTGCCACCAATGTGGTAATTCCTGGGTATATGTTTTTTCCCAAAGGGGATTACTATACATTTCTTGGCATTGAGCTTGAGCCCATGGCTCTGGCACCAAGCATCTGTTTCTGTAAGGCCCTTTTGTAGAGTGTCCACATCATTTGGAGATTCAATAATGGCTCCCAGTTTGCAGTCATCTGCGAACTTTGTTAGCCAGAGTCCCTTAGTATTGGCCTGTACTTCAGAGAAGTAGATGCCAAACAAGAGTGGTCCCAGGACTGAACCCTGAGGTACTCCACTTGTCATTTGTCTGGAGCTGGATTTGGAGTCGGCTACTTTTATAGTGTGGGTTCTGTCAGTAAGTCAATTGGCAACTCATCGAGTGATGTAGGGATTAATGCTCAGCTTAGTAAGTTTGTCTATGATTCCAAAGTGGGGGATGGTGTCAAAGGCCTTGGCGAGGTCCAGATAGGCTGTGTGGGCTGCCTTACCCTCGTCCATGGCTTCGGAGACTGATTCGAAGAAGTCAATCAGGTTTAGGAGACAAGATCGGCCCTTCACAAACCCAAATTGGGTAGGGTCCAGTGTTTGAAAGTTGCCAATGTCTTTGTTTATAAGTTCCATGATAAGTTCCAAGTTCCATGAAATCCCTACATCATATGGGCATGGTCCAGTTACATTTCCTGTATGGTGGACATCCTTCCTGTGTATGGACAGCAGTGTTACAGACAGCAGGTAGCAATACCTCTTACAAGAGGACTTGCACACTCAGGCCAGCTACTTATTTGTATGAGGTTCCAGAACTACAAACAGACAGTGTGAATACTGTTGCTGTATGTATTGTATAGATCCAGTGTTACAGGGTCTGTGTGTACATACTAGTTTAACATGGACTCCAGTCTGTCTGCATAGCTCTCAACTCTTTACCACCTAGGGATTGTGTACAGAGTGTAGATAGAGGCTGCTGGACTATACATCTGCATTACTTACTGTTGATTGATTGTTATCCTGTGGCCCAGTCTGTCTTTACTGTTGTACTACTTGAAGGCCTTGGCCTGGACAGCATCCTTTCCAGAATACTGTATTAATTTATCAGTTTGACAGTTGCATTAGTCTGTTTATATGTATTTCAGAGTCTAAACAGCTATATGACATGGCATATACAACTTGAATAGTACACAAATAAAGCTTTCCCATGTATGCAAACCTGTTATATCCTTTGACCTCTCTGTGGGTATATGTTACAGGCAACAATTGTCATTTATATGGGTGGCTCATACAGTGTCCATTTGGAATGGTGGCAACTGTAGGCATAGTGGCTGTTCCGTATTGTGTACACCCTCTACATATGTATCTTCCTATACATATCCCTGTGTGTGTATGTGTAGCTATATATATATATATATATATATATATATATATATATATATATATATATATATATATATATATATATATATATATATATACATATATATATATATATATATATATATATATATATATATATATATATATATATATATATATATATATGTGTGTGTGTGTGTGTGTGTATCTGCATATATGTGTCTGTGTATATGTATCTTAGGAATGTTGATTGCTTCCACATTGTACATTCCCTATGGTAGCCAGACTGTACTGCATGATATGTTACTGATACCAGCCTGACATCATACAGGTGGGATGGAGTACTGTTAACATCTAGTGCCCATGTTGTGTCAGGTCCTGCTTATGGGATTTGCAATAGTTGGTATTGTATCACAGGGCAGATGTGCTTGGCTGTGGGGGGGATAGCTATATGTACAAGACATATGTTGCATTAATGGTGCATGTGGTCATATATGTCTTTGTTATGTTCTCTTTTATTTCTATAGATATATGTCTGTATATACATATATATAGATATATATTTATGCTTACATATATATATATATATATATATATATATATATATATATTGCTGTATATATATATATATATATATATATATATATATATATATTGCTGTATATATATATATATATATATATATATATATACATATATATATATAGATACATAGACATATATATGTAGACGTATATATCTATAGATATATGCATATGGATATATAGATAGATAGATAGATAGATAGATAGATAGATAGATAGATAGATAGATAGATATGGATATATCTAGATATAAATATGTATACACACACACACACACACACACACCTATACATCTACATGTTTAAATCAATTTCCTGTACTGTTGAATAACTGTGCTGGATGATATGTTTGTGAAAACATCAGGATTATGTATATCTGGCATGGTTTAGTGGTAAATCGCTTTGGCTATGGCGTGCAGGTTCCTGGATTCCAGCCTTGCAGAGGCTGTTTATTTTGTTGCTAGTCAAAACCAGGACCGTTGGTTACAGATTGATTAAGGCATTTTAAGTAGTTGTAAGCAGGTTTGCGTGTGTTTACACAGAGGTAAGCACTGCTAACTTCCTGTTACAGTTTCTTATACTCAGCTTCTAAATTGCTTAACCTGTGTAGGCATTGCTTAACCCCGCACAAACAGGATTAAACCCACTTACTGCTGCTTAAAAGTGCTTACTCCTGCTTACCACCGTGCTAATTTATTTAAAAGAAAAGAAAAAAGGGTTGATAGGAAATTGGTGAAAAAGGGGCACAAAGAGGGAAAGACAGTAGGGAAAATAGCTAGGGATGCAGGAAGGGTGTAGGGAAGGTTCTTAGCTCCCCATTTCTTCTACAGCAACAGCTGTGCATATACACTGAATTTGAAGGTAGATTTGGACACTCAAACCCCTGAGAGAGGGGTGAGGACAACAATAATATGTTGTGATGTCAATTAAACCAGATTACATGTGTCCAGTGGACACGTGTGCAAAATGTACAGCTATGTATGGGGCGACATTTTATTTTTGGGAACAGATTGCCTTTTTTTTTTCAGGTGAGAGTGGGATGTTGGGTAAAGGATAGTAGGTATATTTGGGAAGGTAGGTTGGGTAGGTTAACAGACAAGACAAACAAGACGCATACAGGGGTGGTATATGACACATGTGGCGGGTAAACACCTTGATGGGGAGGAGTGTTGGGAAATCGGAAGCCCATGAGCCCCCTAGTGAAAACAGTGGTACTGAGGTCCCCACCCATTGGCAGTCACAATTACCTTCACAACCCCGAAAGTGGCTGCACTGGGGGCTGAGTCAGAGAGCCAGGCCGACCCTCTTGTCATGATACGTGGCCCTCAAGCTGGCATAGCAGATCTTCAAACTCACCATTGAGCTCGCCACGCACCAAGACCCGGACCTGGTGATGGGTGACAGGTTCCTGTCCGTGCATGCTCTCAGGGGGGCGAGCCCCATTCCCTGAGGCAGTTCCACCTGAAGGTGGTGGAGGACCAATGGATGAAGATGTCCTGGGTTGGGCCCCAGACATGCTGGTGCCCAGTGCCATGGCCAGCTGAGGTGGGACAGGTGGGTCCACTGGGAGACGCATTCCCATACATGCTATGGTGTTTATGTTTTATCAACATATGTGGGTTAGTAATAGTCAACACATTCCAGGATTAGATATAACAGCATCCATAGATATTCCCAGTAACCCAGACACCAGATATGGAACAGTTGCAAAGCAAACAGAACACATGCATATATGGGACCACAGTGGTAATTACAACAGCATGCAGATACATTGATGGCACCATGCCACCAATGTTGGAGTATTTCAACATAGCACATGCATAGAAACAGATTTAAATAATTATCAAATAATAGGACATATGTCCAAACATTACAGTTAAGTCAGCACATACCACTGAGATGGGTATTTAGTTTATTGTTGCAGATATGGTGGGGGGAGATGTCAATTAACAACTACTATATTCCTGTAGTTCTTATTATTTTCCTAGTCAGTGCCATTATCTGTACCTTCAAGTATCAGTACACTACCCTATTGCCTTAGTTTGGACAGTGGTATGGCTGTCGACAACTATATACATGAACTGGTTTTACCTGCAGTATACACCTCTTATCTGGTATACCTGTGGAGGAATTGTTTATTAACACTAACTAACTGTTTCTACACATACTCCCAGATTCCAGGTTGATGTTATGCAATTACCTGTCCATCTCTTTTTGCACAGACTCTGGCCATGTCTTGACCACATTCAGGTGAACTGGGACATATTTAGATTATTGCCCTCTTAAACCTTTAGTGACTTACAACACTCTTATACAGGATTTCCTAGACAGTTATATTATGTAGCACAGTGTGAGTGACAGTGATGAGTAATACCTTATTATTCAGATCAACTGCAACACTCACAATGCCATACAATACCAGAGTAAACAGTACCAGTACAGGGTATCAATCTTTTATTTCTAGGCACAGTGTTCATATCTGACGGACCTGTGGGAGCAATGATTGTTAGCACTACCTGAATGTTGCCACACAAATTACTAGATTCCACATTAGTATTATGCACATACATCTCACTCTGTTACTGTACACACTCTGGTCACAGCTTGACAACAAGGGGGTGTAGATGGGACATACTTGGCTTATTACTCTCATAACATTTTGGGGAGTTGCTAGTGTGACAGATTTGTTGTTATAGATGTGTGACAATCAGTTGTATTTCCTGTTTGCTGCCTAAACATCTGGGATCATCCCACTGATTTTCCAGGGGGACAGGATGACAGGCAGCAGATATGGGCCAATATACTGGACATTTTGGACATATCTGTACAGTTGTGGGGTATGATTCTGTATGCAGCCTACTTCCACACCCAGGATTCGGACCATGGCTTTGTCTGCTAAAACTAAAAGACTGTCCATCACAGTTGTGTGTGCTATATAGATATTGCTGTATATCTCTTATCTGATTCCTGTCTTATAATTCTCCTGTGGTTTTACATTCTGACCTTATATTACAACACTCTTATACAGGATTTCCCAGACAGTTATATTATGTAGCACAGTGTGGGTGACAGTGACGAGTAATACCTTATTATTCAAAGCAACTGCAACAATAACAATGCCATACAATACCAAAGTAAACAGTACCAGTACAGGGTATCAATCTTTTATTTCTGGGCACAGTGTTCATATCTGACGTATCTGTCGGAGCAATGTTTGTTAGCACTACCTGAATGTTGCCACACAAATTACTAGATTCCACATTAGTATTATACACATACATCTCGCTCTGTTACTGTACACACTCTGGTCACAGCTTGACCAACATGGGGGTGTAGATGGGACATACTTGGCTTATTACTCTCATAACAGTTTGGGGAGTTGCTAGAGTGACAGGTTTGTTCTTGTGTGATGTGCGACAATCAGTTGTATTTCCTGTTTGCTGCCTATATGTCTGGGATCATCCCACTGATTTCCCAGGGAGACAGAGTGACAGGCAGCAGTTATGGACCAATTTACTGGACATTATGGACATATCTGCACATTTGTGGGTATGAGTCTGTATGCAGACAACTACCACTCCCAGGATTCGAACCATGGCTGGGTGTGCTAAAAATACAACAGTTCACATCGTAGTTGCATGTGCTATTTGGATGTTGTTGTCTATCTTTTCACTGTCTTCTGTCTATCTCTCTCTCAGTTGTACTATATGACCTCTTGGGATTACACCAGTCAAATACAGACATTCCTACACCTTTTATTTATGTTGCACAGTGTGGGTAACAGTGCTTAATACAACAATAATATTAAGTGATTGCAAATCTATATTACCATATGATACCAGAGTAAACACATGCAGTCCAGCAGTTAGACCTTTCTTGCCAGGCTAGTATGCTTTTATTTACATACAACCTATATGAGACTCTTCCTGTCCTATTCTCTGATGTATGCAGTACTTGCCTTAAACAATAAAGGTTTTATACAGGCAATTAACTTAACTTACTTTTAGATTTATTTCCTATGACAGTACATGCAAGAGTATTACTAACCTACCTCGGGTCTCAACCGCTCCAATCGACATCCATGGGCCTCCTGGTTAGCAGCCTGCTTATTTGCCACTGTGAAGGACATAAGAGGAATATTTAGTCATACCTATCCATAATATACATGAGCTGGCAATTATTAAACAGGTTGTGGTGTGATACTTACACACAGCTTGGACCTCCCCTGTCCTCCTAGCCTCTTAGATCCACTGATTCAAGAGATCCTCCTTTTGCCGCTTCAGGTCGGCATAGTGATGCTTGACCTGCTCACCAGTTCGGAGTATGCCAGTGGCACTGGTAAGGTCACAGGCGAGATGGTCTCAGGCTTCCACTTTATATCAGGAACCCTGGTACTGGCCCTGCAGCAGTCTCTGCTCATGGTCTTTCATGAGGAGTTCTGCCATGATCTGGACTCCTGGATGCCCCAGCACTGTGCCTGAAAGTGCACACCCTCTCCCACTCCAGACATAGTGCCTGCAAGGGGAAGCTACAACCAGTTATGAGATGTATTCCCGCCTGATGGGTTTTAATACTGCCGATTTCCCACACTTTGCTGTGACTGGATGGTTTTGAAAAGGCTAAGCTATGGGCAAACCTGCTTACCTAAGGTTGGCATTGTTTAAAGTGGTATACCAATGGGCAAATTGAGTTAGCTGGCCTACACATTGCTTACACCTACTAAGCTGGGCTGTGCAATGCTTAGCTTTGCTTAATATTTAATTTGCATTATATTTGCTTTTTGGCATTGGTTTCTTATTCATTACATGTTATATATGTGTCTGGTATCCATGATTCATGTGTACGTACACTGTATGGGGTTCTTGTGTTTATTAAGGGACTTCAACACTTTATTACAATGATACATCACATCTGGGCTTAATGCAGTACTCCAGTTCACATATTTATGTTATGTAGTAGGTTATACAGCATAAGACTGTATATAGATTCCTTTCACATGTTCAGTTTGATTTTCCTATAGTGAGGATTTGTTTGGAGATACCTCAATCTTATGTACTGCTGTGATGGCTTAGTGGTTAACTACTCTGACTATAGTGTATAGAGTCCTGCGTTCAAGACCTGCAAAGGCTGTTTAATTTGTTTCTGGTCAGTACAGCGGCTGTTGCATACAGAGTGATTAAGGCACTTTTAAGCAATTGTAAGCAGGTTTGCGCGAGGGTAAGCAACGCTAACCTCCAGTTAAATATGCTTACAGAGAGTTAGCTTCAATATTGCTTAACCTGTGTGCACATTGCTTACCCCCATGCAAATGGGCTTAACCTCGCTTACTACTGCTTAAATATTCTTACTCCTGTTTACTACTGCTTAATAGTGCTTACACTTGCTTACTAGTGCTTACTTCCACTTACCACTGCACTAATTTAGACAGTAATTTCTAATGGTTCTTGGGAAGGTGGGCGATTTGGAAGCTGTATGGAGTTATCATTCATTACACATTTTACCTTCCATTTGTATCCCTGATTCCTGTGTACATATACTGTATGGGGCACATGTGATTATCTGTGGACTTTGCAATATTATGATACTGACATCTGCATTTAGTGCAGTACTCCAGTTCACACACATATGTTATTTAGTAGGTTACGCAACTAAAAATATTGGTCATAAAGTGATTTGACATGAAAAATGGAATGTACTGCAGTGGGACTTAAACTGGGAATGACTGCTCATAAGGCGAATGCTCTGCTCACTGCACTATTGCTATACTGCTTCATTTGCATATATTTTGCTTTTTATCCTCTTCTGCCATTTAAGCTGCATTAACCATAGTTAAGTGATGGGCAAACCTGCGCACCTACAGTTAAATTTAATCTGTTTCATAAAAAAAATAAAATATCTTTATATTTGATGTTTTAACTATTGCTCTTGTACATGTGGGGGGATGTTGCTGGGGGTATGCGTACACCTATGAGCTGTCTCACTCATTCTTTTATGATTTGTCTGCTGTTCTTCATTGCAGGGGCGTGTATATTCTGAGAGCTCTGCTCTCAGGCATGCCCCCTGAACTCTTACATGCTCCATGTAAGATTAGGAGCTCAGACAGCACGCATTCATTAATATGCATGGAGCGCTGCCGTCCTGCTCCTAAATAGCCGCTTCTGTGCAGGACTAAGCTAGTCCTGCACGGAAGGATAGTAAATCTGGGGGGAGAGTCTTTCCAGCAAATTCCAGGACATGCTCAGTGAAGCATAAGGGTGAGTCAGCAAAGTCAAAACATTTGCCCCCACCCAGCTTCATAGTCATCTGTTGTAATTGTGGTGGAAACCATGAATCCCAAAGAGAAAAGTGCTTAGCTTTTGGTCAGTAGTGTCATTCTTGCAATAAGTAGAATCATTGCAAAAGGTTTTGAAAATCAAATGAGGCACATTCTTGTATTAAAAGTGTACATTCCAAGAGGCAAGTTGATCAATTAGAAAGCTGCAACCCTCCTTTTTTATGTTTATGGTGTGTCTATGCTTGGTGAAACAGTCAATGCAGTAGATTTGTGAGCAAATACAATCTTTTGTACTGTTTGGATTAATGGGAGTCCTGTAGAACTCAAAGTATATACTAGCTCAAAGTGCAATGTTATGTCAGCAGAAATGTTTGCTAGCATAAAAGCTACAGAACAACTTGACTTGACAAAGTGTGCAAAGCTTGTTGCTTATGTTGGTGAAAAGATTTAAACTGAAGGCTCAGTAGTGCTTTATTGTTATTCTGCAGGGAGCAGCTATGACTTGCAGTTTTCCATAGTCAAGAGACACGTGCAATCATTAGGCCTCAGAGACAGTTTGAAAATGAGACTGCTTTCATTTAATAAAGAAGTCTACCATATAAGCCTGCATGACAACAGCTCAGAGTTCACCCAAACTATTTTTTTTGAGTATGCTGCTATTTTCGCCGACAAACTAGGCAAACTACCAGTTGTGTACTGTATGAAGATAGATACAGAGGTCAGCCTAGTTATCAGACCAGCATGGAAAGTTCCAGTAGCTATGCAGAGCAGTCAAAGCTGAGCTAGACAAAATGGTGCAGCTAGGAGTAATTTGTCCAGTAGAAGAACATACTGAATGGGTATCTTCCATGTTAGTAACTCATAAGAAAAGCTCGGATGATATCAGAATATGTATTGATCCAAGAGATAAAGCATTGAAAAGACCTCATCATCCAATGCAAGTTGAAGAGGTTGTTACCCTCATGCCAAATACTGTTGTTTTTCTGTCTTAGATGCAAAGAGTTCATTTTGGCAAATCTTTGACCAAAAATCTGGTATGCCATTTGGAAGATACAGATTTCTGAGAATGCCATTTAGAATAAATTCTGCAACTGGAGTCTTTCAGCGTGCAATGGAGCAGTTTTTTTTCTGGCTATCCCTGTGTTATTATAGTAGATGATATTCTAGTAGGAGGCAATGGTGAAGTTGAACATGACAGAAACCTCAAAAAAGTTCTGGAAAGAGCCCGTGAAGTGAATCTTAAGTAGAATCCTCAGAAGTGCAAGTTCAGGCTGCGAAACGTTACTTGTGTTGGTCACTTGTTAACCAGTTCAGGTTTAGAACAAGATCCTTCAAAGCAAACAGAAATTCTCAAGATGCCAGTTGCAGACAATGTTCCAGCACTACAATGTTTTCTTGGTATGGTCAACTATCTAAGCAAGTTCATTCCAGATTTAAGCCAACTTTCAGCACTGCTAAGAGAACTGACATGCAAAGATGTAATTTGGTCATGGTCAGAACAGCACCAAAGAGTATTCGATGCCCTGAAGCAGAAAATTGCTAACCCACCAACTCTCAACTACTATGATGTTCACAAACCAGTTACTCTTTCCTGTGATGCTTCTAAGTTTGGTCTAGGTGCAGTCTATGAAGGCTGCCAGCCAAGCCAAATAGAACTGTGCAGATAATTCTGTCATTTGTAAATATGAATGTAAACTGCAGGTTTGTTGTCTTAAATGTAAAGAAATACTGTTACATGTGGAACTGGAAATAAATGTGACAACAGTGCACTCTACTGACCAAAGTAAAGCCTGTGGTGCCGAAAAGTCTAGATGAAGAAATTCTTTCTATTGTTTTAACCAAGAGTTAAATTGCTAGATTTAAACACGCAAATGTATTTTTATTGCACTGTTCCTGACCAGCTGCAAGATGACAAAAGGGAGATGTTAAGAATGTAAATACAGTTAATGTGTAGCCTGGGAACACCAGGAAAGTGTAAAATGATGATGTAATGTTTATCAGAACTGTGATAATTTAAACAGAGAGAATCAGAAGGCATTAAGCATTTTTGTCTGGACCATCTAACTCACAGCACTCTGCCTTGCTCTATGTGAGTTATTTTAGAAGTGTGTTTTCTTGTAGATAGCTAGAATTAGAAAGTTTAGACTAAGTGTTTTTCTGTGATGTCAGAACTGTACTACTGAATTATTTTAAGTATTTCTGTGTGATCTCTAAACTCTTGACTAGCACTGACTGTGTAGTAGAAAGTATTGTCTTGTGGTTTTAATTATTTATTATTAAATATTTTAAAACCTTTTAACTGTGGCTGGTTTGTGTAGAGATAGTTTAAGCTCTAGAGTACATTGCATATTTATAGAGTTTACTCTCCAGGTCCCCAATAAGACTCCCCGCTGGCACAGCTATAGGGTCCAGATCTCAGCATAGCTGGGCAAGCTAAAATCTCCAGCACCCTCTCTGACCAACCAGTGCTTCGTGTCCCTGCTCAGGTAGCTGACACACACACACACACTTTGAGATAAGAGTTTATACAACCACACAGACACTTCTGGGGAAGGCTGGCACAGGTTCTTCAGCTGTACCCCTTTTACCCAGACTATATGGTAGTGCCACTTGCCACCACCAAGCTAATATTTATCAGCTACTCAAAGGCCCTTAAAAGGGTGTCCAATTAATACTGTGCAATATTATTATCCAATTGGTAGATGTGACTAAACAGTCAAAGCATATTTGGAGTAACCTGGACAGTAAACTTTATAAATATGCAATGTACTCTAGAGCTTAAACTATCTCTACACAAACCAGTCACAGTTAAAAGGTTTTAAAATATTTAATAATAAATAATTAAAACCACAACACAATACTTTCTACTACACATTCAGTGCTAGTCAAGAGTTCAGAGATCACACAGAAATACTTAAAATAATTCAGTAGTACAGTTCTGACATCAGAGAAAAACACTTAGTCTAAACTTTTTAATTCTAGCTATCTACAAGAAAACACACTTCTAAAATAACTTACTTACATAGAGCAAGGCAGAGTGCTGTGAGTTAGATGGTCCAGACAAAAATGAGTAATGCCTTCTGATTCTCTCTGTTTAAATTGCTATCACAGTTCTGATAAACATTACATCATCATTTTACACTTTCCTGGTGTTCCCAGGCTACACATTAACTACATTTACATTCTTAACTTCTCCCTTTTTTTATCTTGCAGCTGGTCAGGAACAGAGCAATAAAAATACATTTGCATGTTGAAATCTAGCAATAGAAAGAATTTCTTCATCTAGACTTTTCGGCACCACTGTCCACTTCAAAGGGTTGCCACAGGCTTTACTTTGGTCAGTAGAGTGCACTGTTGTCACATTTATTTCCAGTCCCACATGTAACAGTATTTCTTTACATTTAAGTCAACAAGCCTGTAGTTTACATTCATATTTACAAATGATAGAATTACTTGCACAATTCTATCTGGCTAGGCTGGCAGCCTTTACACAGTCATTCTTCAAGAGGGTAGACCAGTAGCCTATGCATTGAGAACTGTTACCCAGACTGAGATGCAATACGCCCAGATTGAGAAGAGCTTTTGGTAATTGTGTTTGCATGTTTGAAGTTTCCTGATTATATTTATGGTTGACCTATTCAGATCGAAACTGACCACCAACCTCTAGTCACTATTTTGAGAAAGCCTATGCATACAGTTCCAGCTAGACTACAAAGTATGATGCTCAAATTGCAAAAGTACAATTTCAATCTTGATTACACAAAAGGTAAACTTCTTTATCTTTCTGATACTTTATCCAGATCACCCAGAAAAACCACTAAACAGCATAACAATGAGCAACTTGATTTTGAGGTCATAGAAGTGAGAATTTTTTCTTCCAAACATCTTGAAGAGCTCAGAACTCACACAGCTTCAGATCCAATTCTCCAGAAGCTAAACCTCTTTATGAGTCAAGAATGGTCTTCAAAGCAATCTTGTTTACCAGTAGAAGTGCATCCATATCTTCCATACAGAGATGAGATTTTTTTCAGACAATGGTATCATGATGAAAGGTACTAAAGTGATTGATCCAAAGTACTTGCAACAAGAGTATATTAAGCTCTTGTATAGTGTCCACCCAGGAAATGAGTCTACCAAAAGAAGGATGAGAGGTCTTTTATTTGGCCTTCTATGTGAAGAGATATGGAGAAAGTACTTTCATCTTGTTCAGTATGTAATAGTACAAAGCCACATCAACAAAAAGAACCAGATTCCTGAACTACGTTGGTCGACAGTAACCACTGATGTCCGTGGAAAGCATTACTTGGTGTTAGTAGATTCTTATTAAAATTGGTTCAAGAGTGACCTACTTTCCAACCTAACTTCAAATATTGTAACTTGTTTCCCAGTTCAGGCTTACATCCAGATCCTTCCAAGCAAACAGTGACATTTTTCTATCCATGGTAGTCCACACAGAGTTATTTCTGACAATAGTGCACAGTTTACAAGTCAGCAGTTCAAGAAATTTGTGGAAGCGTGGGACTTTGTTCATATTATGAGTAGTCCTGATTACCATCAGTCAAATGGCTTGCTTGACTGAACGTGCAATTCAAAGTCCAAAACATCTGTTAGAGAAATCCAGGCATGACAATACCGATGTTTTTCTAAACTTGTTAAATCTCAGAAACATTCCTCCCGATAATCATCTTGGTTCACCTGCCCAGAGACTTATGTTGAAATAAACCAGAACCACATTACCAATCAGTAGTAATTTATTGGTTCCATGTGCTAAAAACAGCAAAGCAGTGAAAGCCCAATTGTTAAAAAAAAGCATTTGTCCCAGACATCTTACTATGATAAAACCAGCAAACCACTCAGTTTATTGAAAATAGGGGAGATAGTGAGGATGCAGACGTCAAAAGATTTTGATCGCATTGAATTTGTGAAAAGTTAATGTCAAGAGCTGAGATCATACATTGTGGAATCACAAGGAGTGGAATTCCAATAAAATCAGAAGAATCTGTTACCAGCATTGGAACCAGTGTTACAGCATCATGCCTGTGAAAGACTCTAGTTCTCAGAGTGACTTGTCCAATGTTCCTGTTCCAGAGAACATTCCGTCAGCGATCCCTGTTTCAGAGAAATTCCTTGAGACTCCTCAAGCAGAACATTCCCCACTGACTCTCCTTGTTGCTAAACCCAGTCCTAACTATTATATTACGAGATCAGGTCGCATCTCGAAAGCTAGTTCCAGCTAAATCGCAACCTGGACATGACTGTTGTTTTTCTTTATTAGTGTCTGTATCATTGCATGCCTATTGAAATGTCATTGTTTATATGAGACAGCTCAGTAAAGAGCAAGGATGTAGATCAGAGTGTGTGATATACCTTTAAGAAATATTCCAATCAGTGGGCACGTGCATATAGGTACTGAGCACGTGCAAGCAAGACAGCCATTTTGAGTGAGCAGCCAGAGTGTGCGCATGCAACTATGTAGTCAATTAAATACTTTATTTAAGTTTAATGTTCCTGCCATCCATTCTGATGTGTTTGTATAAAACAAACTATTCCAACGAAGACCCAAGCCTCATCATCATCTTAATGCACATAAGACGAGCGACACACATCTCAACCAAATTACACAAGAATCCCTCACTGCCACTGAAAACTGTTTATAAAACTTACATCTCCTGCCTCCCACTAAGAAAATCAAATTTTACTTTTCTATCCAAAATCTATGTCTCATGATAAACAAAACTTTATACCCCCTGAATAATAATACCACTATTGAAGTGACAACCAATACAAAAAAGATAAGGCATGACCATAGATGACAACCTTAAATTTGATTTAAACGTGCAAAATGGCATAAAAAAAAAAAAAGCGCACCAAAAACTAGGATTACTCTACAGAGCTAGAAACTTTCTCACCTCCATATCCAGATAAACCCTTGCAAATGGTTATCTTCTGCCTTCTCTTCATGGAGCCCCCATCTTGACTAATCTAAATTCTCACTTACAATGTTACAATAAAATAGCCAGATTTGCATCAAACGATCACTGCCGTACCCACCACTGCAGTGTACTGAAAACACTTAACTGGCTAGAACTACCCAACTACCTCAAATATATGCAGATAATCTCCACACATTAAACAATTCATTACCCAGTCACCTGCCCAGTCTAAAAATTCTACACTGGAAAAACACTCCCCTAATTGACCACTGTGATCAAATAGCCGCCTTCATCTCACTGCTCATAACCATCTAAACCAGCAGGGTGATCTCTGTACTCTCACTCCATAGATAAAATATGGAACAATATGCCCACATATATAAGGACAGACACAACCCTCAAATCCTTCACACACTGTCTTAAAAAACTGTCTAAAAATTCATGGCTCTGCTCATGTTCTACACCAGGTTAATCAAATAGCTCATTAATTCGTAACTGTAACAGCATTACCCTCCATCTTGCTGTTATACTTTATAGAAATGATAATTTATTGACTCTTGTACCTGTACGTAACATTACTATTATCACTGTACAGCCCCATAACTTTTTTTTATCCCTTTTGCTTCTTCCCTATCCGTACCCCACAATTTACTAATAAGCAAATACATTTCTGGCCCCTCCTTTACTTTCATATAATTCCTCCCCTCTATCAACCCTGTACTATAAGATATGTATACTAACTAAATTGTATCCTGTAACTCCCCTCCTGTCACAAAACCCTGTACTAAAACATTTGTATACTTCGTACATTGTATCATGTTACTGCCACCCCTCCCAACCCTGTACTATAAGATATGTATACTAAGTACATTGTATCATGTTACTCCCTCCCTTCCCAACCCTGTACTATAAGATATGCATACTAAGTACATTGTATCATGTTACTCCCACCCCTCCCAACCCTGTACTATAAGATATGCATACTAAGTACATTGTATCATGTTACTCCCATCCCTCCCAACCCTGTACTATAAGATATGTATACTAAGTACATTGTATCATGTTACTCCCAGCCCTCCCAACCCTGTACTATAAGATATGCATACTAAGTACATTGTATCATGTTACTGCCCCCCCTCCCAACCCTGTACTATAAGACATGCATACTAAGTACAATGCATCTTTTAATATCCTTCCTGTCCCAACCATGTAGTATAAGATAGGTATACTAAGTACATTGCATCCAGTAACTCCCGTCCTCTCCCAAACCTGTACTATAAGATATGTATACTAAGTACATTGTATCCTGTAACTCCCTCTCCTCTTACAACCCCATACTATAAGATATGTATACTAAATACATTGTATCCTGTAACTCCCCCTCCTGTCCCAACCCTGTACTATAAGATATGTATACTAAGTACATTGTATCCTGTAATTCCCCTCCTATCCCAACCCTGTACTATAAGATATGCATACTAAGTACAGTGCATCCTGTAACTCCTCTCCCAACCCAGTACTATAAGATATGTATACTAAGTACATTGTATCCTGTAACTCCCCCTCCTGTTACAACCCCATACTATAAGATATGTATACTAAATACATCGTATCCTGTAACTCCCCCTCCTGTCCCAACCCTGTACTATAAGATATGTATACTTAGTACATTGTATCCTGTAACTCTCCTCCTATCTCAACCCTGTACTATAAGATATGTATACTAAGTACATAGTATCCTGTAACTCTCCTCCTCTCCCAACCCTGTACTATAAGATATGGATAGTAAGTACATTGTATCCTGTAACTCCCCCTCCTGTTACAACCCCATACTATAAGATATGTATACTAAATACATTGTATCCTGTAACTCCCCCTCCTGCCCCAACCCTGTACTATAAGATATGTACACTAAGTACATAGTATCCTGTAACTCTCCTCCTCTCCCAACCCTGTACTATAAGATATGTATACTAAGTACATCGTACCCTGTAACTCCCCCTCCTGTCCCAAACCTGTACTATAAGATATGTATACTAAGTACATTGTATCCTGTAACTCCCCTCCTGTCCCAACCCTGTACTATAAGATATGTATACTAAGTACATTGTATCCTGTAACTTCCCTCCTATCCCAACCCTGTACTATAACATATGCATACTAAGTACAGTGCATACTGTAACTCCCCTCCCAACCCTGTACTATAAGATATGCATACGAAGTACATTGTATCCTGTAACTCCCCCTCCTGTTACAACCCCATACTATAAGATATGTATACTAAATACATCGTATCCTGTAACTCCCCCTCCTGTCCCAACCCTGTACTATAAGATATGTATACTAAGTACATTGTATCCTGTAACTCTCCTCCTATCCCAACCCTGTACTCTAAGATATGTATACTAAGTACATAGTATCCTGTAACTCTCCTCCTCTCCCAACCCTGTACTATAAGATATGCATACTAAGTACATCGTACCCTGTAACTCCCCCCTCCTGTCCCAAACCTGTACTATAAGATATGTATACTAAATACATCGTATCCTGTAACTCCCCCTCCTGTCCCAACCCTGTACTATAAGATATGTATACTAAGTACATTGTATCCTGTAACTCCCCTCCTATCCCAACCCTGTACTATAAGATATGTATACTAAGAACATAGTATCCTGTAACTCTCCTCCTCTCCCAACCCTGTACTATAAGATATGCATACTAAGTACATAGTATCCTGTAACTCCCCTCCTCTCCCACCCCTGTACTATAAGATATGTATACTAAGTACATTGTATCCTGTAACTCCCCCTCCTGTTACAACCTCATACTATAAGATATGTATACTAAATACATCGTATCCTGTAACTCCCCCTCCTCTCCCAGCCCTGTACTATAAGATATGTATACTAAATACATTGTATCCTGTAACTCCCCTCCTGTCCCAGCCCTGTACTATAAGATATGTATACTAAGTACATTGTATCCTGTAACTCCCCTCCTGTCCCAGCCCTGTACTATAAGATATGTATACTAAGTACATTGTATCCTGTAACTCCCCTCCTGTCCCAACCCTGTACTATAAGATATGTATACTAAGTACATTGTATCCTGTAACTCCCCTCCTGTCCCAACCCTGTACTATATGTATATTAAGTACATTGCATCCCATAACTCCCCTCCTCTCCCAACAATGTACTATACAGTAGGTATACTAAGTACATTGTATCCTGTAATTCCCTACTCTACCACCCCTGTACTATAAGATATATATACTAAGAACATTGTATCCTGTAACAACCCTCCTGTCCCAAACCTGTACTATAAGATATGTACACTAAGTACATTGCATCCCGTAACTCCCCTCCTCTCCCAACAATGTACTATACAATAGGTATACTAAATACATTGTATCCTGTAATTCCCCTCCTCTCCCACCCCCGTACTGTAAGATATGTATACTAAGTACATTGTATCTTGTAAATCCCCTCCTCTCCCACCCCTGTACTATAAGGTGTGTTTACTAAGTACATTGTATCCTGTAACTCACACCCTCTCCCAAACCTGTACTATAAGATAAGTATGCTAATTACATTGTATCCTGTAACTGCCCTCCTCTCCCAACCCTGTACTACAAGATATGTATACTAAATACATTTTGTCTTGAAACTCCCCTCCTCTTCCACCCCTGTACTATAAGATATGTAGTATAAGTACATTGTATCCTGTAACTCCCCTCCCATCCCAACAATGTACTATAAGATTTGTATGCTAAGTACATTGTATCCAGCAACTCCCCTCCCCTCCTGTCCCACCCCGTACTATGAGATATATTTACTAAGTACATTGTATCCTGTAATTCCCTCCTTTCTCACTCTTGTACTATAAGATATGGATACTAAGTACATTGCATTCTGTAATGCCCCTACTCTCCGGCCCCTGTACTATAAGATACTGCATGTATCCTAAGTACACTGTATCCTGTAATTCCCTCCTTTCTCACTACTGTACTATAATATATGTATACTAAGTACATTGCATCCTGTAACTCCTCTCCTGTCCCAACCCTGTACTATAAGATATGTATACTAAATACATTGTATCCTGTAATTCCCTTCCTGTCCCAACCATGTACTATAAGATATGTATATTAAGTACATAGAGTCCTATAACTCCACTCCTGTCCTGACCCTATAATATAAGATATGCATACTAAGTACATTGCATCCTATAATTCCACTCCTGTCCCAACCCTATTCTATAAGATAGGTATATTAATTACATAGAGTCCTATAACTCCACTCCTGTCCTGACCCTATAATATAAGATATGTATACTAAGTATATTGCATCCTGTAATTCCCCTACTGTCCCACCCCTGTACTATAAGATATTTACACTAAGTACATTGCATCCTGTAAGTCCACTCCTGTCCCAACCCTGTACTATAAGATATGTATACTAAGTACATTGTATCCTGTAATTCCCTTCCTGTCCCAACCATGTACTATAAGATATGTATATTAAGTACATAGAGTCCTATAACTCCACTCCTGTCCTGACCCTATAATATAAGATATGTATACTAAGTACATTGCATCCTGTAACTCCCCTACTGTCCCACCCCTGTACTATAAGATATTTACACTAAGTACATTGTATCCTGTAACTACCCTCCTGTCCCAGCCCTGTACTATAAGATATGTACACTAAGTACATTGTATCCTGTAACTACCCTCCTGCCCCAGCCCTGTACTATAAGATATATATACTGAGTACATTGTATCCTGTAACTACCCTCCTGTCCCAGCCCTGTACTATAAGATATGTACACTAAGTACATAGTATCCTGTAACTCCCTCCTGTCCCAACCCTGTACTATAAGATATGTATACTAAGTACATAGTATCCTGTAACTACCCTCCTGTCCCAGCCCTGTACTATAAGATATGTACACTAAGTACATAGTATCCTGTAACTCCCTCCTGTCCCAACCCTGTACTATAAGATATGTATACTAAGTACATAGTATCCTGTAACTACCCTCCTGTCCCAGCCCTATACTATAAGATATGTACACTAAGTACATAGTATCCTGTAACTCCCTCCTGTCCCAACCCTGTACTATAAGATATGCATACTAAGTACAGTGCATCCTGTAACTCCCCCTCCTGTCCCAGCCCTGTACTATAAGATATGTACACTAAGTACATAGTATCCTGTAACTCCCTCCTGTCCCAACCCTGTACTATAAGATATGTATACTAAGTACATAGTATCCTGTAACTACCCTCCTGTCCCAGCCCTGTACTATAAGATATGTACACTAAGTACATTATAATAAACAAAAATTATCTATCAAGCAGAATCATATTGATCTGCATCATATGATTGTAACAACCACTTGTCTCATGTACAGTCTCCTTAGTAATATCTAATGTCTGTAATTAACGTGTAAGTATGTTTTATATGAGATGTTTTAAAATGATGTGCTATCGATTATTCTGTATTCTTTTTTGCATGTGAAAACATTCAATGTTGCTCTATAATAAGCTAATGTAAGCTAATATAATACCCTAATTGTCTCTGGTACTTTTCTCTCCAAACCTCCATTAAAAATTGGCACCCACCCAATTGGACTTTCCTAGTAAACAAATGTCAAATAAATAATACATATTTATATATGTATATATATATATATATATATATATATATATGTATATATATATATATACATATATATATATATATATATATATATATATATATATATATATATATATATATATACATATATATAGGATATGTACAGATCCCCGATTGCACTTTCTACCAAAGCAGAAATCACCGAGCATACTTAACTGAAAGTACTGTTCACCGAAGCAGCATTTTTGGATAAGTATGCTTGTTGTGCCGGTCATGGAGATAAGGGAAAATTCCCTTTTCCCCACTGTAGTGTGACCTCGGAGTGGGAATATTAAAGTAGGGGGTGCAGGGGGGCTTGCCTCCCTGCATAGAAGTAGGTCTAATGTTGTTTTTTTTTTTTAAACATACTTTACCTTAAGCACTTTATCGGTGAAAAGCACTTTCGGTAAAGTATGTTCGGTGATAATAGATTCAGACTTTTGATCTTTTGTCAGCGGTATGGATAGCTAAGTTGTGAAAATGTCGGTGGTTTGTAATGTTGATACATGTGAATGGATTTGGAGAGGTGAGAGTGTTTGTGCATGTATACATGAGTTAAAATTAGGCCTGAGAATGAGTGAAGGGTACTGTTGTGTGTTTATGTGTGAGTTGGTATATTATAGGGTCAGGGTTAGGTTGTGGAATAGGTAAAGTGTTGTTTGTGTGTGTTTGTAAATGTTTGTGTGTCTCAGTGTGTCTTAAGTAGTGGCAGTGTTACAGGAATGTTTTTTATGAAGGCAAAGTGCAGGGTTAGCACCTGTTACTAAGGTGGTGCCGGGTGCCCTTTAGAATGAAGCAGGGATGAAAGCTCCCTCCCCCCAAAGTCTTGTTTCTGTGTTAAGTGAAAGAGAAACACACTAACATAGTTCCATGTAAACTTTTATGCTTGAAAATTATGGAGAAGATATAAGAAAAATGTACTGAAAATGCTGCATCAGCAAGCTCCATCAATGGTCATACTACTAATCATACATACCTGGGTCCTTGTTAGGTCTACATCCATCTCGGCCATGTAACTAGCTTTGTTTTGCTTCTGCAAGACATACTTGTAAAACATATCCTGTTAAGGATGCAAACCTAGTCAAGAGCAACATATTAAATGCAGATAAAAAAGATTCCATGGTACAATAAGTCAACAGGAAGGGTGTATCTCCAAATGTATAAGTAACTGTGTTATCACTGAAATAAGAATTTTCAGCCCTGTAACTAGAATTATGATCCTAACTTTTTAACGAGCATTTGCAAAGCAGAAATAAGCCCAATTTTATTTTACTATAATAATATGGTGATTTACTTGGTTCAGCCACAGTGAA